>NC_082713.1:158231710-158535877 GCF_030144855.1 Hypanus sabinus
TTGTCTTGTGATTAGGCTGGTATAAATTGGGAGTTTGTTGGGCCGCGCAGCTCGAAGGGCTGGAAGGGCCTATTCTGTGCTGTATCTCATAGAAGAGTACAGAAAAGGCACAGGCCATTTGGCCCACAGTCTTGTGCTGAACCAGCAAGAAAACAAATCAATAACACCGAAAAACTAATTCCCCTCTACCTACACCACGTCCATATCCCTCCATCTTACATCCATGTGCCGATCCAACATCTCTTAAAAGTCTCTGATGTATTTGCCTCTAATACCGAACCAGGCAGCACCTTCCAAGCGTCCACCGCTCTCTGAGCAAAAAGCTTACCCTTCACACCCTCCATTGAGCCTAAACCCTCTCACCTTCAACTCTGGAAAACAGATACTCTCTGTCCACTCAATAAATTAAAGAAATTAAAAATAAGTCAAATGGCTCCCAATAAGTAATGATCCATGGGCACTACTGGACAATGCACCCACTCAAGTCATCATTAAATGTTCCGTCAATCTTCGCTCAACATGCCCAAAGGTAAAATGGATGAAAACACGCCAATGCAGCCTGGGCTATGGAATGCCCTACATTGAACCATGAATGTTGATGTCTTGCAGTAAAGTGAAGAAATTATATTTTCAGGCCATTGAACAACAGTAAATGGGCCTGAGGTGTGATATGACCATGGGAGTTTGGAACCATTATCACTTGATTGCTCCTGCAGCATCAGGGAAGGAGGATTCAGAGAAACCACCATTATTGTGAAGGATGAAGGTTGGCGAGGGTTGCAGTGAATAGCAGGGGTCGGGAATACCATCAGCAGGATACAGGGATGGGTCATGTGTGGCCACAAATAAGGGTCGTGGTTTGAGAGGTGGGGGGGGAAGGAAGGAAGATATGAGTATCGCGGGGCATTCTGTGCGGGCGAAGATTGACAGTTTAGGCAGGCTGGTCAGTTTACTTCAAGTCTCCAATTTAAATGCTGTAGTACTGCCTTCATGTTCTCCTGAATGCTCCCCACAGAAGGTGGCTGCAGGAAAATTTCCTGCAATATTCCAAAATGTGCACTGCAGGAAGATGAGTATTGCTCTTTGCATTCTTAAAGTAAAATTCACTTCAGCCTACAAAGGTGACTCATAATAGCAAGTGCCTGGTCAAATTGGTGTGATTTAACCCAGTTATGGTTGCAAATATATTTTATTGTAGTGCTAAATCTATTTTTGATGACACAATACTGAAAAAAAATCTCTGAGCTTTACATTTCTAATAATTAGCTGCACTGTGGCTCTAATTTAGAATTAATCTGGAGACCTTAGCCATAATTTCTTTAAACTCGTTATTTTATTTCTACAAGAATCACAATGAAAATTTGGACATTTTGAAAGAAACTATGGGAAAATAGTTAAGACAAAGATTAAAATATAAATAAAATCATGTTAAGTATTCTGAGACCAAATGAAACTTCAAATGTGCTACCTATTTTATGTTTGCTAAGCAATTTAGAAATGAACATATCAGGGTATAGTTAATACACTGCGAATCTCAGCCACATCCCATTGAACTTACTGCATTTTGGCACAATGTTCAAAGCAATACCCATAAAAGGTAACTATGGCAAGATTTAGACAGTAACTTAAACTGTGGGTATTTCCAGTGGCATTGAACTTGCAACCTCATTTACCACACTGCATGATCTAGCTTTATGAAGAAAAATACTTGCTTGGATGTACTGTATTATATCCAGGTATAAAATCGTAAATGGCAAGGGGGGGGGGAATCTTTGTGACCTCTATTTAAAATGCTGTCATCACTTCTCACCATCACAGAGACCCAGAAAATAGAAGTTCATTAGAAATTCAATTTCATCAGTTGGAATTTTTATCTTCCTTTCATCACTTGGAGATAGAAAAGTCAGACCTAATTGTCATGCCCCTTGTAAATCAGTTTAACAGCTTATATTTTATGAAAAATTCATCAGATATTCCAGCATAGCTTTCGTGCAGTGTTTGCTGCAACCCTGGATACGCAACAGAAGGACCAGTTACAACATGGGGCGGCATGGTAGTGTAGTGGTTAGCACAACTCTTTACCGTACCAGAGACCCGGGTTCAATTCCTGCCGCTGTAAGGAGTTGTACGTTCTTCCCGTGACCGCATGGGTTTCCTCCCGCAGTCCAAAGACATACTGGTTGGCAGGTTAATTGGGCTTTGCAAATGGTTCCATGATTAGGTGAGGATTAAATCAGGGGATTGTTGGGCGGCGCAATTCGAGAAGCCAGAAGGGCCTATTCCGTGCTATATTGCAACAAATAAATAATTGGATACATAAATAAAAAAAATGTCTTCAAGGTTTTAGCAAAGCTTCTGCTGAAGGTACGGTGGACAATGATGTGAACCCACTGAAGCAAGATGTTCACCTTGCTTCATATGTTTCTTTATTAACCACGCTTGCTAAACATTGTCTTGTGGCTGCAAAGTGCTGAGGCAGCTTGATGCCACAAAAAGCATTTGCTCCTGCAATTATCTAACCGGAGATTTGAATGCTTGAGATAGAATTCCCCTGAACAACATCATCCAGCCTGTCAAGAACAAGACTGGCAGCACATAAACTCCGTGAATGTGTCTGAGAGAGAGAGGAATGACTGATGGGTGGAGAGAGGGATGTGCGTCGGAAGTGTGGATGAAGAGAAGGATTGAGTGGAGAATCAGATTGAGTGAAATTTTGCCCATGTGATATCCAAGAGGTTTGGGCTAAAAGGTACCTTTTGTGAACAAATGGGCGGCTAGGAATGGCTCCCCGAAATTAAGTATGTAAAACTTTAAAGTTATTCAACAGATTTAGAAACCGAGAGCACTAATAATAAAATTGGCAGAAAATTCCCCAGCACAGCCTCCCCAAATAACTAATAGAATATTGGGTGTGCCCACCTCTTCAACTATGACACCCTACGACCCAAAGCACTTTCAGTCCAACCACATACCGATGCTTCTTCAGCAGTCAGACACTTGGAGGCTGTGAAGAAGATCATTTGCAAGTTACTTAATTTGCACTTACGCGATCATCTGGATTCTCTGCAAGCTGCGTTGGTAGATAAACTGATTCAAGGATTTAAGACCACAGAACTCTAAATAATGCATTATTTTGAAGCATCCAGTTTGGATTCATGTAAGTCTCACCCCACTGGGGTTCTTAGCAGTTCAGCAAGGAAGAGGCATAGAAGATCGTTGTTAGGACACAGATTCCATTGTACACAATGGGGGTTCATATTGGTAAAACCACAGAGTCATATTGGGCATTGGTACTCCAGGCTATCAGGAACTCAAGTGGCTTGGAAGAAAATATCCAGGGCAAACCTGAAAATACTATTACCATGTTAGAGTCTACATTACGTTATAGAGTATTTAGTATCAGATCTGAGTGGTAGCATGGAGATACGTCTCTACCAACAGAGGTGTAAGGTGCTCTGTCTTTCCGCTAGCCTGTAAGTCACCCTTGGGCAAAGTGTAGCACCTGCTTAGCCACTGATCAGGGTCACTGGAAGCCATGGGAGCAGATGGTGGACAGTCGTATGAGCAGCTGGTGCATATCGTAAGTGCTGGTTATGCGAGCACTGACACCAGGCGGACAGTCTCTGAGGAGTATTGATAATGGCTGGGGGGGGGGGGGGGGGGGTCACCCATCTTGTAAAGACACTGCCCAGAAGAAGGCAATGGCAAACAACTTCTGTAGAAAAAGTCTGGCAACAAACATTATGGTTATGAAAAGACCATGATTGCCCATGTTATATGACACTGCACACAATGAACAAACGAATGTCTGATCCCCGTGGTGTGTAGCTGCATCTTCTACAGTTTACTGGTTAACAATCCTAAACATGATACAATATAAATTCAACATTAAAAAGTCCATGAAGAAGGTACCAACGAGCAAGTACATGCTTAAAGAAAACCAGTCGCTAGAGTAACTCAGCAGATCAAGTCACATCTGCAGGGGCAAAGAACCTGAATTTTGCTTTTGTCTCCAGATGTCTTTTCCTCCATCTGTTTGTTGATTTTTTCTTTTCTTCCAGATTACAGCATCAGTATTCTCTTGTGTTTCCAGTTCTTGGAGATAACCTGGCAATGAACCTCACGTAGACTAAACAACACCGAAAAATTCCCAATGATTAGGGTAAAAAGAGCACAAACACACAATTTAACAAGCCATTTGTAGATCTTTTTAGAGTGCAAATTGGCGAATCCCATATATATAATGATGTTGAGATACATCCAAGGATGGGCTGTTACACAGGGTCAATGATGTAACCTAGGGTCATTGGGTGTTTCAACATCAGACACTCTCACCTGGGCGACCCCAACAAGGTTGATCAGTCCCTGGCTTGTGCCCTAGCAGCATTGGTCCACGGCTCCACACACAAAATGCTGGAGGAACTCAGCAAACAAGGCAGCATCTATGGAAAAGAGTATAGTCGACGTTTCAGACCGAGACCCTTCATCGGGACTGGAGAGAAAATGATGAGAAGTCAGAGTCAGAAGGTGGGGTAAGGGGTGAACTAAATAACTGGGAAGTTGATTGCTGAAAGAGATACAGGGCTGGAGAAGGGGAATCTAATAGGAGAGGACAGAAGGCCATGGAAGAAAGAAAAGGTGGAGGAGCACCAAAGGGAGTTGATGGGCAGGTAAGGAGAAAAGGTGAGAGAGAGGGAAATAGGAATGGGGAATGGTGAGAGGGGCATTACCAGAAATTCAAGAAATCAATGTTCATGCCATCAGGTTGGAGTGTTGCTCCTCCAAGCCTGAGTGTGGCCTCATTGCAACAGTAGAGGAGGCCATGGATGGACATGTTGGAATGGGAATGGGAAGTGGAATTAAAATGAGTGGCCACTGGGAGATCTTACTTTTCCTAGTGGATGGAGCATAGGTGCTCAGTGAAACAGTCTCCCAATCACCGACATACAGGAGGCCACACCGGGAGCTGACCCCAACAGGCTCACAGGTGAAATGTCACCTCACTTGGAAGAACTTTTTGGTGCTCTGAACGGTAGTGAGGGAGGAGGTGTAGGGTCAGGTGAAGCACTTGTTCCTCTTGCAAAGGTAAGTGCCAGGCGGGAGATCAGTGGGGAGGGACAAACGAACAAGGAGTCACGTAGGGAGCGATCCCTGCGGAAAGCAGAAAGTTGGGAGGGAAAGGTGTGCTTGGTGGTGGGATCCTAACGGAGATGGCTGAAGTTTCAGAGAATTAAGTGCTGGATGGGAGGTTGGTAGGGTTAGGACAAAAGGAACCCTATCCCTTGTGGGGTGGTAGGAGGATAAGGTGAGGGAGGAACCCTGCCTTCAAATATATCTGGTCCATTTCCAACACCTCCCTCCCCCTTTCTCGATTTCTCTATCTCTGTTGATAGCTTATCTACTGATGTCTATTAAAAACCTACTGACTCTCACAACTACCTGGACTATACCTCTTCCCTCCCTACTTTTAAAAATGCAATCCCATATTCTTATTTCAATTCCTCCATCTCTGCCACATCTGCTCTCAGGGTCAGGCTTTTCATTCCAAAACAAATGAAAAATCCTCCATCTTCAAAGAAAGGGGCTTCTCTTCCTCCATCATCAATGCTGCCCTTGACTGCATCTCTTTCATTTCATGCATGTCTGCCCTCACCCCACCTTCCCGCAGCCCCTCTTGTCCTCACCTACTACCCCACCAGCCTCCGCATCCAACACATAATTCTCCGTAACTTCTGCCGTCTCCAATGGGATCCCACCACCAAGCACATCTTTCATCCCCTCCACTTTCTGCTTTCCGTAGGGATCATTCCTTATGGGAGTCTCTTGTCCATACATCCTTCTCCAGTGATCTCCCTCCTGGCACTTTTCCTTTCAAGTGGAACAAGTGCTAGACCTGCCTCTACACCTCCTCCCTCACTACCATTCAGGGCCCAAAACAGTCCTTTCAGGTGAGGTGACACTTCACCTGTGAGTCTGTTGGGGTCATCTACTCTGTCCAGTGCTCCCAGTGTGGCCTCTTGTATATTGGTGAGACCCGACGTAGATTGGGAGACCATCTCACCAAGCACATATGCTCCATCCATCAGAAAAAAGCGAAATCTTCCAGTGGCCACCCATTTTAATTCCAATTTCCATTCCAGTATGTCAATCCATGGTCTCTCCTCTACTGTTGCGAAGAGGCCATACTCAGGTTTGAGGAGCAACACCTTATATTCTGTCTGGGTAGCCTCCAACCTGATAGCATGAACGTCAATTTCTTGAACTTCCAGTAAAGCCCCCTCCCACTTCACCATTCCCCATTCTGTTTCCCTTCTCTCACCTTATTTCCCTACCTACCCATCACCTCCTTCTGATGCTCCCCCCACTTTTCTTTTTTCAATGGTCTTCTGTCCTCTCCTATCAGATTACTCATTCTCCAGCTCCGTAGCCCCTTCAACAATTAAATTCCTTCTCCCCTCTCCCCATCCCAGTTTCACCTGTCATCTCGTGTTTCTAACTCTAGCTCCTCATCTTCCTCTCTCCGGTCCTGATGAAGGGTCTTGGTCCAAAACATCGACTGTACTGGTTTCCATAGATGCTGCCTGATCTGATTAGTTCCTCCAGCACTTTGTTTGTGTTGCTCGGATTTCCAGCATCTGCAGATTTCTTCTTGTTTGTGATTGGTCCACGGCTCACACCTTGATCCATAGGCATCTTGCTCAGCAGCTCGATTCAGTACAACTTTATATGAGAAGCTGGAATTCTATAAATAGTGATAAAGAACAAAGATCAGAAGAAAGGTGAAGGCCCAATAAGTTATCCCTGTTTTCTTCGTTATTGATGCAGTCTGACATTCTGAGCATTTTCAGTATTCTCTGTTCTTTTACATACCATAAACAATTTTTAAGAAAAGTAAGCAAAAACTGTTTTGTTTTAATTTCAAAATGCTTGGGAATTTTAAATACTTGTTTGAGGGAAAGGCAACCCATGGTTAGAGGCTCAGATTTTTGAGGCTTCAATCAATGGTGCACATAAGGCTCAACATGCTTTTATACTTTACCTCAACTAGCTTTTAAACTTCGTATCAATTACTTTAGAAATATGTTCCAACAAGATTAGGTTGCTGGAATGTTGTCTGTTCACTGATTTCAGCAAAGGTACAAAACACGGTCACTTGTTTAGAAGCAAGGAATCCGAGACAATCTGGTTTTGGAATTTAACTGCACTCCCAGAAGTTGCTGGCGGATTTCTTCCATTATAATTCTGAGCCCCGAGTCAGTATGACCAGATATGAGAAACTGGAATTTTCTCAATCCCAAATCTGAACCATAATTTCCAGAGAGAGACGAAGTAAAGTTAAAATTACTCCAGGCCAATTCATGGTACAATGAAGTTTTGAATCCAAAAGCAATCAGAATCAGAATCAGAGTTAATATCACCAGCATATGTCATCAGATTTGTCAGTAGCCAAGTTCCAGTTTACAAGTATTCTCCCTTTATTACATAGTGCTATTGGCTGCGTCTAGGACAATTCAGAAGGAAAGGACCAACGTTGTCCCTTTAGACATTTCCTTACGTGGTTCCTAAGATAGTCATAGCCAAAGGGTGGTAGTGGAGACAAGCTCCCACTGCTAAACAAATGTTCTTCATGGCGTGTGTCTCAAACAGGCTCCGACAACCAAGACCAACTTCTGGCCTTCATGTGTGGCATAGTTCTTATGCCCCGCAGAGCTGTTCTCACTGACAGGAGAAGGGGCAAAGGTGGGCCACTGGCTCCTTAAAACCAGCTGCTCCGGGCAGATGGGGCTTACTAACCATGGATGGCAGCTCATCTAGGAGAGGGAAAACTCCGATTTCAAACCTCCGCTGCCTTGCGGCTTTACCCACTCATGGGAAAGGCTTCGGGAGTAAACCTCAAGGAAAAATCTGGAGTCGGAGTCCTGAAGGCGGCTGACTGCTGTACCCAGCACCGGCACGGCAACTCCTGCGATGCCGCTGGCACTAAACTGTATTTACTTTCGTTGTTCCTTTGGACCTGTCACCAGCATGGAGAGGGGGGGTCCCTCCGCAGGGACAGCAGACGGATCTCCTTATCAATTCTGCCCTGGCTTGCGCCCTGGAGAGGTCACTCCAGCTTTGATTTATAGCGTCAGACAAACACGGGAAGCAGCAGTTACCCGGTTATAAGTCATAATGATTGATTGGCGTAGAGCATGGCGCCGGAGGTTGCTTCCGACGGTGGGAGAGACCATCATGTTTCAGTGGACAGCTACCGCCCACCTCAAGCTGGGCAGCCCCCAGCCAATAAGGTGCCGTCCCACCACAGTCAGTCTTCCTCATTGGGTGCATGAGGATAATGGATTATTCCACGAAGAGCAGACTATAACTACTGCACCAGACAAGAAAGAAAACAAATCGAATAAGACAACACCCCTTAAGTTGGGATGTTGGAATGTCTGCACACTGATGACTGGACTTAACCAAAACCTCAAGGATATCGAAGATGCACGATAAACAGCGGTCATTAACAATGAGCTACTAAGGCTCCAGGTAGATGTAGCATCCCTACAAGAAATACGTTTGGCAGATTCAGAAAAGGGACTACATATTTTTCTGGCAGGGAAAGAACCAAGACAAGCCCCGCGAGCATGGAGTGGGTTTTGCCGTTAGGAACTCCTTGTTACAAATAGTGGAGTCACCAGAAAATGGACCGGAATGACATGACTCTCCGCCTGCACATCAGTCATGGCCCGGTATCTCTCATCAGTGTGTCTGCCCCTACCTTGAACTCCACCTCTGAGGAGATGTACCACAGGATATGCACGACTCCAAAATCATCACTTTGTACAAGAACAAGGGTGATAGGAGTGACTGCAACAACTACAGGGGTACCTCCCTCCTGAGTATTGTCGGCAAAGTCTTTGCTCGTGTAACTCTGGCACGTCTACAAACTCTGGCAGAATGGGTCTACCCTGATTCCCAATGTGGTTTTCACACAAGGAGGTCAACTGTCAACATGATTTTCTCACTCCCTCAACTCCAGGAGAAGTGCAGGGAACAACAGAAACCCCTCTATGTTGCTTTCATTGACTTGATAAAAGCATTCAACCTTGTCAGCAGGGATGGGCTCTTTCAGATTCTCCTCAAGATTGGCTGTCCCCCAAAACTCCAAAGTATCTTCCAGTCATTCCATGATGACAAGGGCTACTGTTCAGTATGATGGCAGCTCATCAGAGCCCTTAACTATTCATAGTGGAGTCAAACAAGGATGTGTGTTGGCCCCAACGTTATTCAGCATCTTCTCTCTATGCTATTGAAGCACGTGTTTGGGACATCGACAGAAGGCATCTACATGCACACCAGGTCTGATGGGCGGCTGTTCAACCCTGCGCACCTGAGAGCAAGAACAAAGCTGCGAAAGATCTTAATACGTGACATGCTCTTTGCCAATGACACTGCTATAACCTCGCACCCGGAACAGCAATTACAAACTCTCATGGACCGCTTCTCTCAGGCATGCAAGGACTTCAGGCTTACCATCAGCCTAAGGAAAACAAATGTCCTCGCCCAGAATGTAATGGAGACACCAGTAATTTCCACTGACAATTATGATCTAGAAGTGGTCCACGAGTTCACATACTTGGGGTCGACCATTAGTGACACTCTCTCTCTCAATGCTGAAATCAACAGGCTTATCGGCAAAGCAGCATCGATCCTTACTCAACTCTCCTCACGGGTCTGGGAGAATCTGAAACTTGCTACAAAGACCAAGACTGCCGTGTACGATGCATCTGTTATCAGCACCCTCCTGTATGGTAGTGAGACTTGGACCATGTACTCCAAACAGGAGAGGGAACTCAATAGTTTTCACCTGAGCAACCGACATCACCTGGAGAGACAAAGTCCCAGATTCTGAGGTCCTCTCCCGCGCTGGACTTCCCATAATGTTCACGCTTTTAAGACAAAGCAGACTGTGCTGGCTGGGCCACGTCCGTCGTATGAAGGATGGTAGACTGCCAAAGGACATCCTCTACAGAGAACTAGCAACAGGCAGGAGGAATGTTGGTAGACCCCAGCTTTGCTTCAAGGACTTCTGCAAGTGTGACATGAAAGCCTTAAAAATCAACACAGAGTGCTGGAAGGATACAGCAAATGACCGTAACAAATGGCGAGGCACTCTTCACCAACACCTAGAGCAAGGTGAAAGAGTGATCCTGAGTCAGTTTGAGGAGTGGAGAGCTAAACGGAGAGCACAGTGGACAGCAGACAAGAATTCCACATGCAGCAACTGTGACAGAGCCTGCCATTCCAAGATCAGCATCAATGGCCACAGTCGATGCTGCTTGACAAACCAGTGACTACCAGAGGTGCAGTACCCCTGGTCGACCACAACCGACGGAGGCCACACACACATAGCGGTATTGGCTACATCTAGGTCAATCCCGAAGGAAAGGACCGATGTTGTCCCTTTAGACATTTTATTTGGAATTCTGGATCTTATAATGTTACAAATATTTAATTTTCTAAAGAACTCAGCACTGTAGACGAATGAAACTGTTCACTGGACCTGAAATTTTTAAACTAAATTTCAGCTTTTTAAAAAACAGATTTGTCATAAGGGGAACACTGGGCATATTTTTGTGACTAAGTTTTATGAATAAAACTAATGAAAATTAAAGTTACTGCTCTTAAATATCTCAAACAGTTTATTTTAATAATTGATATATAACAAAATTTTGGACAAAGCTGTTGATTTCATAAAGGATTAATATTAGTGATTAAACAAATGAGTTTGAAAGAAAGTAAATCCAGAAACAATAAGTTGATTAACACAATGTTGAGAATAACTTGCCACCTGGTGGTCTAGTTGCAAACTGGATCCGTGTCCTCAAAAGAATTTTGTAAAGTTGCGTACGCTGTTACCCTTTCAGCACATTTAAACGGCAAACAAATGGCTGGTTGGATGCTCTTTGCTGGTTGCACCATGGTCTACTCTACTGTTCCATGGACTTCTTTGGACTTGTCCCCCTACATCTGAAGGCATCACATTGATCACAATCAATCATCTGGGTTTCAGTGTTCAGATGGTTCTTGCTGCTTAACCAAAGTACCACATTGGCTTTCCTCTAATAGGAATTAACATGCTTGTAAAGTTAATTAGTATTTCACACTTACTGTATGTTAATTGTATGAAACTCTCATTAATATTGTGGGTCCAATCATAAACAAGAGAAAATCTGCAGATGCTGTTAAATCCGAGCAGCACACACAAAATGCTGGAAGAACTCAGAGGAGGCCTGGTGACATCTATGGAAAAGAGTAAACATTCAACATTTCGGGCTGCAACCCTTCTTCAGAATCTATTACCTAGTTCTGGTGCTTCTCTTCCTTCCCATTCTTCCATGATCTACTCAGCCCTCCTTTCCCATTTCTTCTTCTTCAGCCCTTTACTTCTTCTACCTATCACTTCCCAGCTTCTCACTGCATCCCCTCTTCCCCCTCATTTGGCTTCACCAATCACCTCCAGGTTTTTTATTTCATCCCCCTTTCCCCACCTACTTGGCTTCACCTATCACCTTTCAGCTTGTACTCCATCCCCTCCTTTCATCTTCTTTAATGACTTGTTCCCCCTTCCTTCCCAGTCCTGATGAAGGGTCTCAGCCAAAGTGTTGACTCTGTAGATGCTGCCTGATCTGCTGAGTTCCTGCAGCATTTTGTGTTGGGTACTAAAGCAGACATCAAACTAGATATCATCTTCTATGTTCGGTCCAAAATGGCAAAAGCATTTCACTTTGTGTCTCAGCCACCCATGGTAAGATTCAATGATGTCACACAGCCAGATTCAATCGCAGCAAAAGTGAGGCCATCTTCTTTGGCAATTGATTGGATCGATTCTTCATTCCCTTTACTGAAGGAGCAGAGAATCTGGTTTGAGAAACCTGGGACGTGGAGCAAGAATTGGCTGGAATGGAAGATAGGAATGCAGGAGCAGTGATCCCTCTTGACCATAGGGCAGAGGTGCGAGGAGCTCTCAGTGGTGCTGTAAGAGGTGTTGGTGCAGTTTATGCTCTCGTCCTTGCTGTACAACTTCATAACGCACTAATCACTGAGGAGAAGTGCACACAACACAGCCCTTAGACTATTGATCATCTTTGTGTATGGTTGCATCAGGACACATACATGCTGATGTCCTACCTTCCTCAACTTTGAGAGGATGGGCCTGGCTCCATTGCCGGACCAAGTTCCATTCAGTTGGACCGTAACACAACACTGTCCCTGATGGAAAAGCTTTGGCAATAAACCTTTGACCAAAAGTCAATTATTCAATGGTCGATGGAGGACTTGCAGGAGGTGCTAGACATTGTTAGATGGTTCCCTAAATAGGCAATCAAACTATTTGGCTGACTGCAGAATTTCTGCATTCTGCAAAGAGGAGAAGTTTCTTCAGCCAGAGATGGTGAATCTATGGAACATTGCCACAGGTGGCCACGGATGCCAATTCATTTGCTATAACTAAAGCAGAGGTTGACAGCTTCTTGATTAGGCATCAAAGGCTGCAGGTAGAGGACAGCAGAATGGGGTTGAGAAAGAAAATAAACCAGCATTATTGAATGTTGGAACATACTTGATGGGTCGAATGGGTTAATTCTGCAATGTCATGGTCTTCTGGTCTAATACCACATTACCAGAGTTTTCAAACGAGGACCAAGATCTCATGGCTTAGACCTCAGCAGACCCTTCATACACAACCAGAGTCTGTGCTCGGACTGGCTGTGGTGCAGATGGCTCCTTTAGTCTGGAAGCAGATGCAGTTTTCTTATTTGAGGTTCAACCAAGCAGCAGCATAACATGGGATTCTATGTCCTTTAGGATGTCCTAGGGATGAAGAAACAACAATCAGCTGCAATTTGAAGATCTTCAGCTCAGTGATAGACACACTGAAGAATGCATGAAGCTTTCTGGTCTTGACCGGGGGACTGATTTCATCCAGAGCTGGCGAGTAACTAGAATGCATTGCCTGAGAGGGTGGTGGAAGCAGAGAAGCTGACAGCTTCAGGATATATCTAGGTGAGCACTTGAACTCTCTGGGCATATAAGGCCATTAGATCGGACTAATACAGATGTACGCCCACTAGTCAGCATGGATGTGGTGAGTTGAAAGCTTGTTTCAGTGCTTGCATGACTCTACAATTTTGATGCATACGATAATGTGCTTGTATGACTCTACAATTTTGATGCATACGATAATGTGCTTGTATGACTCTACAATTTTGGTGTATACGATAACGTATTGCAAGTCTCACTGAGGTTTGGTGCAGTCATTGCGAAGACTCTGTAAGGTGAAGCCATCATGTACCACTAAACAACAAAGGTCTAGGCTCTGTATAATAATGTTGCAAGCTTTGCTGACAGAACGTTTCAGCCTGAAAAATTGTTGACATGTTGCCAGGTTGTAAATATTGCAAGTCAATGTACAAATCTTTTCCATTCAGTGATTAAAGAGAATGAATTGTTTTACTTTATTGATGAGCTTACTTCATTTGGGAAAATTACTGAAGGGCTTTTGTCTTTGTTGAAAAGGAGCCCAGCTATACAAAATCAAAAAATCCTGCTGGTCATCATCTGTGCACTGCTAATTAGCGGATTATCGGCACCCAATTGCCCACCATTGAGAGCATCTATCATAAAATGCTGCCAGGGCAGGGCAAAAAGAATTATCAAGGATGCATCTCATCCTAACCATGGACTTTTTACTCTCCACCCATCTGGTAGGCGCTACATGAGCCTCCGCTCCCACACCAGCAGGCACAGGAAGAGCTTCTTCCCTGAGACTGTGACCCTGCTGAACCTCACACCACAGCGCTAAGCAGTATTGCACCCATATTGTACTGTCTCTGAACTTTTATATTTGTGTGCTGTAGCATTTACTTCTTATTTGCAGTAATTTTGTAAATAACACTATTCTTCGCATTTCTAGTTAGATGCTAACTGCATTTCATTGGCTTTGTATCTGTACTTGACACAATGAAAATAAAGTTGAATCTAATCTAATCTATTCTATTCTAATCTAATTTGTTGCAAACAGATCATGTAGGAAACTTTCTTCTCCCTAGTTATAGTTAATTTTAATATACACTACTTGAACAAATGCATTTAATGTTATATGAAACTTAAATGTTTACAATAAATTCTTGCAGATTCCTTTTTACAGGTTCTAGTTTGATCAGAACTTTGAAGGAACTTGTCTGCCACCTGCTGCTCATAATGCAAAACACAGTCAGAGGAATAATGCAGTACGAACCCTTTAGACAGTTTTGACCTGAAAACTTCCATAGATGCTGCCTGTTCCCAGCAGCTACTGTTTTCTATTGAGATTCCTTTGATTTTCACCGCTCAGTGACTCTGGTATCCACCATCATGAAGTGCTTTGAGAAGCTGGTCATGGCACACAAGTTTCCAACCTCTCAGATGATCGCAGTCTAAGGCAATTCATGTATCACTGAAACAGGTCTGCAGCAAAGGCTATTTTTCTAGCCATGCACTCACTTCAGGAGCATCTAGCTAACAGAGACACCTCTATCGTATTCCTATAAATCAATAGGGTGCTGGTCTGTCTTCACCAAACAAACTCATCTCCAAACGTCTAGATCTAATACTGCACCCCCCCCCCTTTGAAAATGGATCACCACAACAGATTGTGATCAGTAAAAACAAGCAATAACACTCACTCTATAATTATGCTCACACCATGCCCTGAAAGACTGCATCCTCAACCCATTACTAGTCTCTATATATGCTCCTGACTGTGTGGCTAAATTGTGGTCTAACTTCATCTACAAGTTTGCAGGTAACATAGCAATATGAACTGAAGAACAACAAGGAAGTAGGGAGACTAGTGCCATGGTGTCAAGACAAAAACCTCAAACTTCAAAGTTCAAAATAATTTTTTTATTGAAGAACATTCTCATTTACTACTTTGAGATTCAGTTTTTTTGCAGGCGCTTACAGAAAAATAAAGAAACACAGAAGAGTTTATGAAAACCTGTAAATGACAACAGTTTTGTCAGCCAATGTGCAAAGACAAATCATGAAAATAACTTTTTGAAAAGTAAATAAATAATACTGAATTTTAAATTCCTCGAAAGTGAGTCTATAGGTTGTGGAATCCGTTCTGCATTGAGGTGAGTGATGTTATCTGTGCTGGTTCAGAAACCTGATGGTTGCAGGGTAATAACTGTTTACTGAACCTGGGAGTGTGGGACCTAAGGCTCCTGTACCTCCTACCCAATGGTAGGAGAACATGGCCTGGATGATGGAGGTGCTTGAGGATGAATGCTGCTTTCTTGAGGCAGCAAACCTTGTAAATGCTCATTGATAGGGAGGGCTTTGCCTACGATTGACTATCCGCCACTGTCTGCAGTCTTCTCCTTTTCTGGGCATTGGCGTTTCCGTACCAGGCCGTGATGCAACCAGTCAGATACTCTCCACCATACATCTACAGAAGTTTGTCAAAGCTTTAGGTGACATGCCAAATCTCTCCCTTGATGTCAGCAAAATGAATGAGCTGTTCACATTGATTTCTGGAAGTAGTGGACTACACGGCCCTGACAATGGTGCTGAGTTGTAAATGTTGAAGGCTTCAAAATCTAGGTGTAAATATTGCCAACAATTTATTGTGGTCCAGCCACTTTGACACTGAGGCCAAGAAAACATACCAAGGCCTCTACTTCCTCAGAATGTTAGAAGAAATTTGGCATGTCTGTATTGACATCCCAATTTTTACAAATGCACTGCAGAAGGCATCCTCCCCAACTGTATCACAGCTTGGTAGTACAACTCTTCTGCCAGAACTGAAAGAACTTGCAAAGATCTGAACACAGACAAGCTTATCATCTGTTTACTCCATCTACCCTACCTGCTGCCTCGGGACAACCGCCAGTGTAATCAAGGACTCTTTTCATCCCAGACATTCTCTCTTCTTACATCTTTCAGGTAGAAGATGAAAAGAAACTTTTGAAAGCACGAACCTCAGCAACAATTATACCACTTTGGATAGTCCTGGGGGATGACCTATTGGACACAACAGCAGCAGCCAAGCCAGTGGCACTGCGGCTGGTTCTGAGGCTCAGCAGGGAAGGATAAATTCAGGCAAAGTGATAGCAATTGGAAGTAGGTACAGAGGGGATGTCAGGGGTAAGTTTTTCACACAGAGAGTGGTGGGTGCATGGATTGCAGTGCCGGTGACAGGGGTGGAGGTGAATACTATAGGGTCTTTTAAGAGACTCTGAGATAGGTAAATGGAGTTTAAAAAAATGGAGGGCTATGCGGCAGGGTAATTCTAGCAGTTTCTAGAGTAGGTTGCATGGTTGGCACAACTTTGTGGGCTGAAGGGCCTGTAATGTGCTGTAGATTTTTATGTACTGTGTTCCATGAGACTCAATAGTTAGGGCAATGGACAGGAGATTCTGGGTTCACAAAAGAGATGCCAGGATGGTGTGCCTCCTCCCAGGTGCCAGGCTCCAGGATGTCTCAAAGGGGCTGCAGAGAGACAGTGAGCAGCTGGAGATCATGGTGCACATAAGCGCTAATGGCATAGGTAGAAAGGAGTAAGAATTCCTTCACGTTAGAGAGTTAGAAAGAGGCTCCAAGGTAGTAATCTCTGGATTAATCCCAATGCCATATGCTAGTTGAGGCAACAATTGCTGACAGGTGAAGTCAAAGATAGCATAAAAGCAAATACCAAGAAATTGCTATTGCTTAAGGAGAAGGTGCTTGCAAAGCTGAAAGGTCTGAAGGTAGATAAGTCACATGGTTCAGACAGATTACACCCCAGGGTTCTGAAAGAGTTAGCTGAGGAAATTGTGGAGGCATTAGTAATGATCTTTCAAGAATCACTAGATTCTGGAATGGATCTGGAGGACTGGAAAATTGCAGATGTCATTCCACTCACTAAGAAGGGAGGGAGGCAGAAGAAAGGTCAGATAGCTTGACAACAGTGGTTACAAAGATGTTGAAGTCCATTATTAAGGATGAGGTTTTGAGGTACTTGAAGGAACATAATGAAGTAGACCAAAGTCAGCATGGTTTCCTCAAGGAGAAACCTTGCTGGACAAATCTGTTGTAACTCTTTAAGGAAATAACAGGCAAAATAGTCAAAGGAGAGTCAGTGGATGTTGTTTACTTGGATTTTCAGAAGGCCTTTGACATGAGGCTACTTAACAAGATAAGAGCCCCTGGAATTACAGGAAAGATACTAGCATAGATAGAGGCAAAGTCGGTATATATGGGGTCTATTCTGGTTGGCTGCCAGTTACAAGTGGTATTCTGTAGGGGTCAGCATAGGGACCAATGTTCCCTATAATTAGTATGACCAGTGTGTGCAAAAATCTTGTACCGTGCAGTTTTTTGCCTGCTGACAACATGTGCACACTAAATAATTTCTTTAACAGAAATGGTATAAATAAGCCAGTTCTAAAATCTGCAGACAAATCGTCTTAAACTCCACATTGTCAATGCTATTCACATCAGAAACCAGAAAAGGAAATGTGATTGTGTACGTACGATCATGAAATATATTTAATATGCCACTGAGGTAGAGGGGTACAACCTTTTGTGTGCTGTTTAAATTCCTTTGTGTGTTAGTAGCAAAGGATGTGTGTGCATGCACCCATGCACACCTTAGAGGGAACATTGATTGGGACTGGTTCTTTTCAAGTTATATGTCAATGATTTGGATGATGAAATTGATAGCTCTATTGCCAAGTTTGCAGATGATACAGAGGCAGGTAGAGGGGCAGATAGTGTTATGGAAGCAGGGTGTCTGCAGAAGGATTTGGACAGATTGGGAGAGTGGGCAAAGAAGTGGCAGATGGAATATAGTGTAGGGAAGTGTTTGCTCATGCTCGTTGGTAGAAGGAATAAAGATACAGAGTATCCCTTAAATGGGAAAAAAATTCAAAAACCAGAGGTGCAGAATAGTGCCCATGTGCAGGTTTCCCTGAAGGTTAACTTGCAGGCTGAGTTGGTGGTAAAATAGGCAAATGCAATATTTTGAGAAGACTAGAATATAAGAGCAAGGATCTGATACTGAGGCTCTATAAAGTATCAGACAGTCTGAACTTGGAATATTGTGAGCAGTTTTGTGCTCCTTATCAAAGGAAAGATGTGCTTGCGTTGGAGAGGTTCCAGAGGAAGTTCAGGAGAAATATTCTGGAAATGAAAGGGTTAATGTACTGTTTGAGGAGAGGTTGATGGCTCTCTGTACTCTCTGGAGTTGAGAAGGGATCTCATTGAAGCCTATCGAACACTGAGAGGTCTAGAAATGTGGATGTGGAGAGGGTGTTCCCTATTGTGGGTGAGACTAGAATCTGAGGGCACAGCATCAAAATAGAGGGACATCCATTTAGTACAGAGATGAAAAGAAATTTCTTTAGTCAGACGATGGTGAATCTGTGGAATTCAATGCCATGGTGGCTGTGGAGTCCAAGTCCTAGTGTTGGGCAATGAGCCTGGCCAGACAACCAACCTTTCAGGGTGTGAGCAGTTAGGGAATAGTGATCAAAATTCCTTAAGTTTTAATATAGCTATAGATCAAGATATGTATGGACCTTGTGGAAGAGTATTAATTTGGAATAGAGCAAATTTAGGAGAGCATTAGGCAGGAACTAGGGAGAGTTAGTTGGAACAGCAGTTTTAGAGCAAGTCTGCATTCGACATGTGATGGGCATTTAAAAACTAATGCTCTGGCAAGAAGATAGTACTTGGATGGCAAAGTAAGAGAACTTGGATATTGAGAGAGGTAATGAATTTAATCAAGAAGAAAAAGGAAACTATAATCAAACAGAGTCCTTGAGTAATATAAAGAAGCTAGAAAAGAACTCGAGAAGAGAATTAGGAAAGCCAGGAAGCCAGTAAGTGTCATGAACAGCTCTTGGCAAGTAGGATCAACATCAAGAGCAAGAGGATAATTAGGAAGAGGGTAGGACCACTCAAGGATAAAGGGGGGAACATATGACGGTGAGGTCCTTAATGAATACTTTGCATCAGTATTTACTAAGGGGAGGGATGTGGAGGAGCGAGATCAGTGTCGAGCATATTGATATGCCAGGGCATTTCATGGTAAAGGAGGAGGTAGTGCTGGGTCCCCAAGGCTTGATGGATATATCCCAGGTTATTAAGAGAGTCCAGAGAAGAGATTGCAAGGGCCTTCACCAATATCTTTCTGTCCTCTCGAGCCACAAGAAAAGTCCTGAGGACTGGCGAGTAGCTAGTCATCATTCAAGAAAGAAGCAAGAGAAATTCCTGAAAGATATAGATTGTGAGTATCACATCAGTGGTAGGGAATAGACTGTAGAAAATTCTTAAGGAAAGGAGCATTTGAAAAACTGTAGCCTAATTAGGGAGAGCCAGCAAGGCTTAGTGCGGGGCAAATCATGTCTAACTATCTTGATTGAGTTTCTTCACAAGGTGATGAGGATGACTGATGAATATAGAGCTGTGGATGAATGCAGCGTATGTGGATTTTAGCAAGGCATTTGATGAAGTCCCTCCTGGGAGGCTCATCCAGAAGATTAAAGAGATCCACTGTGAATCGGCCATTTGGACTTAGAACTGGCTTGCCCATAGAAGGCAGAGGATAGTGGTGAAGGGATGTATACCAGATGAAGGTCTGTGATTAGTGATGTTCTGCAGGGATCTGTGCTGGGAACTCTGTTGTTTGTGGTGTGAATGAATGACTTGGATGAAACGTAGATGTGTGGGTTAGTAGATTTGCAGATGATACGAAGATTGGTGATGTTGCGGATAACATAGAAGACTGGCAAAGAATACAGCTGGATATATAGTGGGTTGCGGATATGGGCAAAGAAATGGCAGATGCAGTTTAACCCAGCAAACGTGAAGTGTTGCACCTTGGGAGGTCAAATGTGAAGAGACAGTACACTGCTAAGGGCAAAACCCTTAACAATGTTGTAAAGCAGAGGGATCATGGGGTCCAAGTCAGTAGCTTCCTGAAGGTGACTATACAGATTGATAGGGTGGTTAAGAAGGCAGATGGCATGCCTGCCTTTATTAGTTGAATAAATGTCAGGAAATTACATATGCTGGGTGAGTCAGAAGTTTGTGAATTTTACCTCTGTTCTGGGGATATGAGTGGCAAGATCTAGATCAGTTCTCCAGGTACCGACTGGGAAGTGCTGCATAGCTTTTGGAACTGCTTTCCAGGTGACCCTTTAGAAGTGAGACCTCCTCTCCTTTCTCAGTTGGATCTAGAGGATGTGTGGGATAAATTGTAGGGTAACCTAATCTCAGTCCATTTGAGCCAGGTCCCAGTTTGAGCTGCTACATTGTGCTTTATGGAAACAGTGGAGTGATAAGGAAAAGTTCTGTTGTACATCACTCCCCGTTTTATGCTCTCCTCATCATTGTTATGAAGTTTGAGGTTCTTATCTCTCCTCATTTTGTTGTCCATCATTTGTTTGTGCCATTCTAGTGCTGTTTTCATTTTTTCCTCTGTTTGCTCTAGTTTCTTTTGTTAAATGTTTTAAGAATTTAAAAAGCTAATTATGCCCAACTCAACGTAGCACCGTCAAGTTTAGGGTGGCAGTGTTGAGATACATCTGTACCAAGGGAAGTGTAAGGTGCTCCTTTCCTCCACTAGCCTGTAGGTTATCCTTGGGCAAGGTGTTTACCCATAAAATACTAAGATAGGAGCAGAATTAGGCCATTCAGCCCCTCGAGTCTGCTCCGCCATTCCATCATGGCTGATCCTGGATCTCACTCAACCCCATACACCTGTCTTCTTGCCATATCCTTTGATGCCTTGACCGATTAGAAAACAATCAACTTCCACGTTAAATATACTTATGGACTTGGCCTCTATGCAGTCTGTGGCAGAGCTTTTCACACATTCACTACTCTCTGGCTAAAAAAATTCCACCTTACCTCCATTCTGAAAGGTTGCTCCTCAGTTTTGAGGCTGTGCCCTCTAGTTCTGGATATCTCCACCACAGGAAACGGCCTCTCCACATCCACCCTATCTAGTCCTTTCAACATTCCATAGATTTCAATAAGATTCCCCTGCAATCTTCTGAATTCCAGTGAGTACAGGCCCAAAGCTGTCAAACACTCTTCGTATGTTAACCCCTTCATTCACAGAATCATCATTGTGAACCTCCTCTGGATTCTCTCCAACGACAACATATCCTTTCTGAGATATGGGGCCCAATACTACAAGTGCGGCCTGACTAGTTTCTTATAAAGGCTTAGCATTACCTCCTTGCTTTTATATTCTATTCCTCTTGAAATAAATGCCAACCTTCTTTACCTGTAAATTAACCTCCTGGAAGTCTTGCACGAGGACTTCTGGGAGCCCCTCTGCACCTCTGATATTTGAACCTTCTCCCCATATAGATAATAGACCTCACTATTGTTCCTTTTACCAAAAGGCATTTCCCAACACTATATTCCATCTGCCACATTTTTTGCCCATTCTTCGAGTTTGTCTACATCCTGCTGCAATCGCGTTGCTTCCTCGGCACTACCTAACCCTCCACCTATCCTTGTCTCATCCACAAACCTTGCCTCAGCCACCCTATCAGGGTTACATGGGAGCAGGTGGTGGATGGCCGCACGAGCAGCTGGAGCAGATCACAAGTCCTGGTTATGCGACCACTGACAACAGACAGACAACCTCTGAAGAGAATTGATAATGGCTGGAATCACCTGTCTTGAAAGGGCACTGCCCAGAAGTATGACATGACAAACCATTTCTGTAGAAAAATTTGTAGAAGAATAATCACGGTCATGGGAAGACCATGATCGCCCATGTCATATGACACAGCACATAATGACGATGCTGACTGTCAAGTTGGTACACACATAGAGAGGGACATTAATTTTTTAGCTCTAAGTTTTGTCGTACCGAGTATTCTGCAAATTAATTCTTGTTTAAGCCACTACAAGAAGTGCCAGTGCTCGTTTATCAGGATACAAATCCTTTGCATGTAATTCCAATCAGAACTGAGTGTAACTCCTCCTCAGACATCCTTTCTGCCAATAGATCACAGTCAGTTTTAATATCACCGGCATACTGTACGTCGTGAATTTTTTAACCTTGCCCCAATACACGACAGTATAGAAAAAAACTGAATTACAGTAAACATGTGTATATAATAGCTAACTTAAATTAGTGCAAAAACAGGAATAAAAACAGTAGTGAGGTAGTGTTTATGGGTTCAACGTCCATTCGGAAATTGGGTGGCAGAGGGGAAGAAACTGATACTGAATTGGTAAGCGTACGTCTTCAGGCTTCTGTACCTCCTTCCTGATGGTAACAATGAGAAGAGGGCATGACCTCTTCTCAATGAGCATTAAATTATGACGTTATAAATTATAATAAATACGAAATAAGTCCATATTAGACAATAAAAATTAGGCCAGGAACTGGGGTTGAGGAGGAGAGAAAAGCAAAAGGATCAGCCATGGTTGAATGGTGGAGCAGACTCGATGGGTAAGATGGCCTCATTCTGCTCCTGTGTCTTATGGTCTAAACAGGAATGTAGGAAATACTAGGATACAAATGTAAAATAAACTTGTCAGATAATTTTAAACGAGTAAGCCATCAATTTCCTTTAAAAATAAATGCACCATTGTAGATTGAATGATTAAGAGCCTCTGAGAGCGTGTAACAAACAAGTTTACATTTGCTGACAAAATAAATGCAGTCGACAGTAAATTAGGTGCCTTTTTTGTAACAGTCTTTTTATAATAACCCAGACACTTCTTATAATAACCCCAGAGATCTGCCAGTCCTCTAGCAGTGTTTCATGCTCAGCAAGGTAGGGCTAGAGATGCTAATTACACCACTGAAAGCAACGACATAATACAGTGATATTTCTGCTGGGTTTTTTTTCTGTTCCTGGAGACACAACGTGTGTTTTTTCTTCGACTACCCCGTGAGCATGTCTTTAGCCCTGAACTACTAATCTTTCCTGCTACTGACTACATCAAATTCCCTTTTCAGTTTCAGGTTCGAGTTCAATTTGACGTTTATTGTCAGAGGTATTCATACCCAGAGTATAAATGTTACAAAGTGAGCTTCCTTTTGCAGCAGCAGATTTTGTTACAAAACAGGGTGGACATAAGTGAATGTCAACATGACTTGCGTAATAAAATAAACTAAAATGAAAATAACAGCATTAGGGCAAGTAAAGAGAAAGAAGAAATAATGTCAGACCAACACACATAAGATGCTGGAGGAACTCTGCAAGTCAGGCAACATCTATGGAGGGAATAAGCTGCCAACGTTTCAGGTCGAGGCCTCTCATCTGGACTGAAAACGAAGGGGGCAAAGGTCGGGGGAAGGAGAGGAAGGGCAAGCTGACAGCTGATAAGCTGAGGTGGAAGGTGGGGGGAATGTCTGGGGTAGCATTAGTTTTCTCAGATCGGTTCAAGAACCTGGCTGGAGTGGGAAAGCAACTTCCCCTTCAACTTTCATACCCCTTCATTTGCTCTGTATTTGTTTAAACCCGATAATACTTCTAACATCTGATGAAAGGTTTTCATTCTGAAAAGCTTTTCTTCATTTGTGACTACTGCCCCCGATCCAGCTGATTATTTTTGCTTCACGTTTACAATACCTACTATAACTTATCCTTAACTTCCTGTAAACAGTACCACTTACAAGCTGTGTATGGTGTATTGTTCTAATGAATGGACTTGTCGATGTTCCATTATTTTTAATTATAGAAGAGAATGATACCAGAAATAAATAGTAAATTTGTTAATATTGGTTGTTTTTTTTTCCCCCAGGAACAGTCCTTGAAGCAAGGGGCAGCACAGTAATGTAGCGATTACCATTGGAGTATTACAGTGCAGGTGAAAGGGGTTCAATTCCAGCTGCTAGCTATAAGAAGTTTTATGTTCTCCCCGCGACTGTGTGGGTTTCCTCCGGCTGCTCCGGTTTCCTCCCACATTCCAAAGACATACCAGTTGGTGGGTTAATTGGACTCGTGGGTTTACTTGAGCAGAGCAGTCTTATTGTGCTAGAAGGGCCTGTTATCGTGCTGTGTCTCTAAACAGAAAAATAAGTAAACTGCAATAATAGCTAAAATAATTTCTGATTGTTTTATAAAGCGTTAGCAGCCTGTGACTCGTCAAACACAGTGATGGTTCTCCGTACCATTTCCTGCCGGGGATTGGCTTCCAGGGCCACAGGTACAGTGGCATCCCTGACTCTGACAGAGATTTCACAGAGTTTATTCTTGGTGTAGTGGGCCAGGAAACAGTATTAGCAGTCACATCGCCGTCTGGGACTCTCCAATGTTTAAAGTGGCCAAAAGGAACACAACATAAAGGAAATAAAGTAGAATAAGCTGATTTGTGCACATTTGAATTTTATACACACAGGAAGCGAAAGCAATAACAAGACAAAATGTGGAAGTGAAAGGGTGGGGGAGGCAAGTAGTTTTATTATTCAGTAACAATCAGCCATTTTTCCACAGCTTCAAAAATAAATTAACCTGTCTTGTTATTTTAACAAAATACTGAAACCTTAACGAGACAGTGGGTGAGAGGTTGGAAGTGGGGTTAAAATTTACCTTTGATTTAGGGTCTGCAACCCTGCTGCAGAGTTGTTGGTGATCCCACGGCAGCCATCACTACGAGGATAGAACTTTTACCAGACTCACAAGACACAAGAAGGCAAGAGGTAGGAGTAGCGTAGGTCACTAGGCCTCACAAGCCTGACCGTCATTTAATATAATCCTGACTGCTCTGTTTTGGCCTCATCTCCTTTTCTCCACACCCCTCTATTTGACATTTGAATTTAAACAACATTCAGCAACACTAGTAAAGTGCTGTCTTGCTGAAGTTTCAGTTGGTGGAAGATAGGAAAGCAGAGTCTGTTTGAAAGTGGTAGACCTGTTTCGGGAGCGGAGGCAGCAGAGGTTTCAATAACATGTGTTGGTTCTACAAGAGTCTAAATTAAAACCCTACCTTTTCACTAGTGTTCTCCAACCTCTCCATGTTGGAACGCTAGTGAGGCATGCTATCTGGTTCACATCATGGATGACCTCATCTAGTCCCTTAATATAACCTCCCCAAACAAGAAGACACAGCAGCAACTCCACTTCCTAAAGAGATTGAGGCAAGCAAGGCTCCCACCACCCATCTTAACTCTGTTTCACAGGAGCACCCTTGGGAGAATCCTGACGTCGAATCTCCATCTGGTATGGGAGCAGGTGAACATCAGACCAGAAGTCTCTTCAAAGGGCTGTGAGAACAGCTGAGAGGATCGTAGGGGTCTCCCTATGATCCACCAGGCACATTGACCAGGACCATTGTGGACACAGGGCTCTTAGTATTATTAAGGATTCCACCCACCCATCTAGCATCCTCTTTGACTTTCTACCATGAGGCAGGAGACCACGAGGCATAAAAACAAGAACGGTCAGGATGAGAAACAGTTACTTCCCCCAGGCCATTAGGCTCCTGAACTTCTTGCTGCATTGTATTTGAAGTGACACAGGTCAATCTGTTCTCTACCTTACAATATTTAATATTAAAACACTTCTGTTTGTTATTTATGTGTAATTCATCTGTAGATTTTATCTTTACCTTCATAAGTTATTGTGTGTTATGTGTACTACTGTGCTTTACAAACTGTGCTAAATTAAACAGTGATGAGTAGACTGATGGGACTGAAGGCTGACAAATCCCCAGGTCCAGATGGTCTGCACCCTAGGGTACTAAAGGAGGTGGCTCTGGAAATTGCGGATGCATTGGTAATCATTTTCCAATGTTCCTTAGATTCAGGATCATTTCCTGAGGATTGGAGAATGGCTAATGTTATCCCACTTTTTAAGAAAGGAGGGAGGGAGAAAACAGAGAACTATCATCCTGTCAGCCTAACATCAGTAGTGGGGAAGATGCTAGAGTCCATTAGTAAAGATGAAATAGTGGCATATCTAGATAGCAGGGATAAGATTGGGCCAAGCCAGCATGGATTTACCAAGGGCAAATCATGCTTGACTAATCTATTGGAGTTTTTCGAGGATGTAACCAGAAAGTTAGACACGGGAGATCCAGTGGATGTAGTGTACCTCGATTTTCAGAAGGCATTTGATAGGTCCCACATAGGAGATTGGTGGGTAAAATCAGAGCTCATGGCATTGGGGGGAAGACATTGACATGGATAGAAAACTGGTTGGCAGATAGAAAGCAAAGGGTAGCGGTGAATGGGTGTTTCTCGGAATGGCAGGTGGTGACTAGTGGGGTGCCACAGGGCTCGGTATTGGCACCACAGCTGTTTACCATTTACCTTAACGATTTGGATGAAGGCATAAAAAATAACATCAGCAAATTTGCTGATGATACTAAGCTGGGTGGCAGTGTGACATGTGATGAGGATGTTAGGAGAATTCAGGGTGACTTGGATAGGCTGGTTGAGCGGGCAGATACTTGGCAGATGGCATTTAATGTGAATAAGTGTGAGGTTATCCACTTTGGGAGTAAGAACAGGAAGGCAGATTATTATCTGAACGGTGTAGAGTTAGGTAAGGGAGAAATACAAAGAGATCTATGAGTCCTTGTTCATCAGCCACTGAAGGTGAATGAGCAAGTGCAGCATGAAGTGAAGAAGGCTAATGGAATGTTGGCCTTTATTACAAAGGGAATTGAGTACAAGAGCAAGGAAATCCTTTCGCATTTGTACAGAGCCCTGGTGAGACCACAGCTGGAGTATTGTGTACAGTTTTGGTCTCCAGGGTTAAGGAATGACATCCTGGCTGTAGAGGAAGTGCTGCATAGATTCACGAGGTTAATTCCTGGGATGTCCAAACTGTCTTACGCAAAGAGGTTAGAGAGACTGGGCTTGTACACGCTGGAATTAAGGAGATTGAGAGGGGATCTGATTGCAACATATAAGATTATTAAGGGATTGGACAAGATAGAGGCAAGAAATATGTTCCAGATGCTGGGAGAGTCCAGTACCAGAGGGCATGGTTTGAGAATAAGGGGTAGGTCATTTAGGACAGAGTTAAGGAAAAACTTCTTCTCCCAGAGAGTTGTGGGGGTGTGGAATGCACTGCCTCAGAAGGCAGTGGAGGCCAATTCTCTGGATGCTTTCAAGAAGGAGCTAGATAGGTATCTTATGGATAGGGGAATCAAGGGATATGGGGACAAGGCAGGAACCGGGTATTGATAGTAGATGATCAGCCATGATCTCCGAATGGCGGTGCAGGTTCGAAGGGCCGAATGGTCTACTTCTGCACCTATTGTCTATTGCCTATTTACACCCTGGTTCAAAGAAACATTGTCTCATTTCTATATATATTATTTGGTTATGTATATGTATATAGTTAAACAACAATAAACTTGACTTACCTTGACTTGACTTGACAGCCTAAACTGTACAGTCAATGTCACACTCAGTTAACGACTAGTCAAGAATCTATCAGTTTCTGCTTTAAATATACCCAATGACTTGGTTGCCACATGGGGCTGTAGTGGCCAAGTCATTGGATATATTTAAGGCAGAAGCCTGAAGGGTTAGAATCAGAATCAGGTTTAATATCACTGGCATATGTCATAAAATCTGTTAACTTTGCGGCAGCAGTACAGTGCAGTACACGATAAGTATAGAATAAATCGGAATTACAGTAAGGATATATATGTATATTAAACGGTTAAATTAAAATAAGTAGTGCAAACCCAGAAATAAATTTAAAAGGTAGCGAGATAGTGTTAATTGGTTCAACGTCCATTCAGAAATCTGATGGCAGATGGGAAGGAGCTTTTCCTGAATCGCCGAGTGTGTGCCTTCAGGCTTCTGTACTTCCTTCCTGGCAGTAGCAATGAAAAGAGGGCATATCCTGAGCGATGGGGTCCTTAATAATGGATACCCCCTTCCTGACACACCACTCCTTGAAGATGTCTTATATACTATGGAGGGTGGTACTTATGACAGACAGACATACTTTATTGATCCTGAGGGAAATTGGGTTTCATTACAGTCGTGCCAACCAAGAATAGTGTAGACAATATAGCAATATAAAACCATAAATAATTAAATAATAATAGGTAAATTATGCCAAGTGGAAATAAGTCCAGGACCAGCCTATTGGCTCAGGGTGTCTGACACTCCGAGGGAGGAGTTGTAAAGTTTGATGGCCACAGGCAGGAATGACTTCCTATGACTCAGTGTTACATCTCGGTGGAATGAGTCTCTGGCTGAATGTACTCCTGTGCCTAACCAGTAGATTATGGAGTGGATGGGAGACATTGTCCAAGATGGCATGCAACTTGGACAGCATCCTCTTTATCATCAACTATGATGAAGTTGAATAATTTTGCAACTTTCTGCAACTTACTTCAATCCTGTACAGTAGCACCCCCCGCCACTGCCCTCCAATACCATTTCTGTTGCAGCCAGTCAGAATGCTCTCCACAGTACATCTGTAGATGTTTATGGGTGTTTTAGGTGACAAACCAAATCTTTTCAAACTCCTAATGAAATATAGCCACTGTCTTGCCTTCTTTATAGCTGGATCGACATGCTGTGACCAGGTTAGTCCTCAGAGATATTGACACCCAGGTTATAGAGAGAAGGCAGGAAATTGGGGCTGGGAGTGAAACGGATCTGTCTTGGTGGGGCTGCTGTGATGGGCCAAATGGCCTAATTCTGTTCCTATATCTTATGGTCTCATGGATAATACTATCAATGTGATAGTCATTGTACACGTTGGGCATAGACCAAGAAGGCGGTTTAAAAACGGACTTGAACATTTAGCGGGCGGCACAATAGCATAGTGGTTAGCGTAATCCTTTACAGTGCAGGCAACCTGGGTTCAATTCCTGCGCTGCTTGTAAGGGGTTTGTACGCCCCATGATCATGTGGGTTTCCTCTGGTTGCTTCAGTTTCCTCCCACAGTCCAAAGACGTACCGGTTTGTAGGTCAATTTAATCATTGTAAGTTATTCCATGATTAGGCTAGGATTAAATAAGAGACGGCTGGGTGGTGCAGCTTGAAGGGCCAGTCAGGCTTATTCCACACTGTATCTCAATAAAAATAAAAATCAAAATGAAAAAAAAATTAAATTGCACAAGGACAACCAACCACTGGTCACTTTTCAAATAATAAATACCTCCCGTCATCTATTACCTCGCTCTTCTTTTCTCCCTCAAATTTTGCTGCCACCCTTCTGCCCCTTTTCGCCATGATGGTGTTAAAAGATTGCCCATTGGGAATTACACCCAGTCCCATATTCTTCCAGAATGGGATGGGGGCAGACAGATCCGAATCTCACAAGAACATGGCAGCTGCTCTTCAGCAGAGAGTGGTAGTCAATCCTTCCCAAAAATGCCCCCAAGCTTCAAGCAACTCAAGGTTCAAAATGCAAGATGGTTGAATGTCATTTCCAGGGCGCAAATGTAAAAGAGAACTCACAGCTTAAGTTCTGCACTACTTCTGTACAGTGGCCTAGAAATTGAAATGCACTTAAAAATGTGTTATGGAAAGTGTTGCAAGGGAAACCCATGCTTGTTTAGTGCACTGCTTCAGGTCAGAATCAGCATTATTATCAATGACATACGTCATGATATTTGTTGTTTCATATATATAAAGCAAGCCGTGCAAAAAGAGAGCAAAAATAGTGAGGTTGTGTTCGTGGGTTCATTGTCAATTCAAAAATCTGATGGCAGAGGGGAAGAAACTGGTTCTAAAACATCGAGTGTGTGTCTTTAGGTTCCTGTGCCTCCTCCCTGGGAGTAGTAATGAGAAGATGGCATGCCCTGAGTGGTCAGGATCCTTAATGATGGATGCTGCCTTTCTGAGGCATTGCATTTTGAAGATGCCCTCGATGCTGGGGAGGCTAGAGCCCATGATGGAACTGGCTGGGTTTGGATTCCTCAGCAGCATTTTCCGATCCTGTGCCGTTAACCCTCCATACCAGTCAATGATGCAGCCAGTTAGGATCCTCTCCAAGCTGTATTTGTAGAAATATGCGAGAGTCTTTGGTGATATACCAAATCTCCTCAAACTCCTGATGAAATTTAACTGCTGGTGTGGCCTCTTTGTATTTGCCTCACTATTTTAGGCCCAGGATAGATCTTCAGAGATGTTGACACATAGGAGCTTGAAACTGCTCCCATTCCACTTCCTGAAGTCCAAAATCAATTCCTTGGTGGACATTAGAGATCAGGTTGGAAGTTGGAAGAGGGAAAGACAGAAAGATTAGGGGCCAGAAAAAAGGATTAGAAGCAGAGATCAAGATAGTTACTAGGAAGGGGCAGGTAATGTTTGGTACTATGGGGACAGTCAAAGAGATTGGTCTTGATTTGGAGATTGGAAATTGCTTGGAGATTGGAGATCTCCAAACAATGATTGGGTGGGTTGTGGAGGGGTGTTGGTTAGAATCAGGCACTGAATTGATTACAATTCAAACATTTGAAGTGGATTTGGGAAGATGATCATGGAGGGATGCTGAAAGGCTGTTCACATGGGGAGGTGCTTTGGAGATGATTTAGGCCATCGATATTGGAGTGGGATGGAGAAGATTAAAGCTACTAAAAATTAATGGCACTTTGACCTCTCAGGCTGCAAGGTACTGGACCAGGTAAGGTCAGCCTTTAAATAATATCAAAGCCAGCCTCAATCCTCCAGTTTCGAATTGTCACTAGCAACTGAGAACTGAGTAAAACAATGTGAAGGTCATGTTGGTTCAAGGCGAACATTTTATGCTTTGCTCTATTAGGGATCATTCTGGACATAAAATAATGGACAGCAGGTATTAATTAAACTGAGAACTATTTTTTAGGAAATAAACCTCCTCATAGTTTAACTTTATCTGATGCTTTGGGATCATTGGAACCTATTATTGGGCAGGGGACTTCTGGTTCTGTACGATTGAAACTATGAAGATGAAGACAATAGATGAACATCCATAGCGACACACACAAAAATTGTCAATTGTCCCATGATTAGGCTAGAACTTGATTGGGGGATTGTTGGGCAGTTTGGCCCCAAGGGCGAGAAGGGCCAATTCTGCGCTGTGTCCCAAAAAGCAAAATAAACAAACAAGCAAACAAATAATTAAACAAACTGCCGAAGGAACTCAACAGCTCAGCCATCAGCTATGGAAGTGAATAAACAGTTGATGTTTTGGGCCGACACCCTCATCAAGACTTCAGATGGATATCCGTTTTAATTTATAGTCATTAAAAACTACAGACTGAGATCAGAGAAGGCTTTAAGTGGCCATCTCCTTACTAAAAAAGATGAGAAAATCTGCAGATGCTGGAAATCCAGAGCAACACACACAAAATGCTGGAGGAACTCAGCAGTCCAGGCAGCATCTATGGAAAAAGTACAGTCGACATTTTGGGCAAAAATCCGTCAGCAGGACTGGAAGAAAAAAAAAACTGAAGAGTAGATTTGAAAGGGGGGGAAGGGGAGAGAGAAACTCCCAGCAACAGGTGAAACTTGGGGGGACGGGATGAAGCAGAGAGCTAGGACGTTGACTGGTGAGAGAGACAGAAGGACATGGAAAAAAGAAAAAAGGTGGGGGGGGGGCGGTGAGGGAGGAGCACCAGAGGGAGACGGTGGGTAGGCAAGGAAATAACATGAGAGGTGGTCAAGGGGATGGGAAATGGTGAATGGTCTCTCTCATTAATCAACTCTACTCCTCAGCTTTTTATCTCCAGTCCTGCTGAAGGGTTTCGGCCCGAAATATCGACTCTACTTTTTGCCGTAGATGCTGCCTGGCCTGCTGAGTTCTTTCAACATTTTGTGTGTGTTGCTCGGATTTCCAGCATCTGCAGATTTTTTCTTGTTTGTGATTAAACTTGTTATGTGGGTCTTCAGGTTGTGGTACCTCCTGCCTCACGGCAGCATTAAGAAAAGCACTTTATGTATAATTGGGTTAAAGGGTTTTTATTTTCAGAGGCCTTTGTGGAGCAAGATGGCGCCAGCGACCATTGGCAACATGTTGTGACAGCTCAGAAAACAACTAGGTGCTCTTCTCTTCTCTTCTAGATATGCCTTCTCTGAACAGAAATCAATTACAGTCTGTAAATTCCCTTTTAAGGATATAGTTTTTGAGGCGATTATATGATCTGGCACTTTTGTGATTTCCTGGCGAATCCAACAAGCATAGAGTGCAACTATAGACAGGGCCGCCATCGCTGTGGTGGCGGCGTCGATTCCTGATGGCGGAACACGGACCTGTGGCCAGCTCCATTACTCCACGGCGATTAAAACATCGAGCAAGAGTAAAATCGTCGAGAGTGAGAGCGGAAAACGAATGGGTGATCAGCGCTATCTGCCTGCATTTGACCGCTGTCCCGCTCGTCTCACTGCAGCTGTCGGGCAGAAGCTGTTGGGTCCTTCAGGTCCCACGCTGCCAGGTTTGGGAGCAGATGTCACCCTGCAGCCATCACTCTGCGGGATGGACTTCACTCGCATCCGCAGCTGTGGACTCACATTCCGGGGTTCTGCAGTTCACGTTCTATGTGTTTGTGTTTGCTTTTTTATCTATTTGCACAAATTGATCAAGGTGCTTCAGTGTTGAACTGACTGCTGCTATGGCCTGTTAAGATCAGCACAGCACTGGGCTGACTGTGACTTTCAGCCATCGGTCTCCTGGACCAACTTCACCCACCTCAGTGCTGAACTGGCTCCGAGACTGTGCACTCTCTCTCGGAGACTCTGCGGTCTCTGTGTTATTTGTTGACTTGTTATTCTTTCACACATTAGGTGTTTGACAGTCTGTTTGCAGCATTTTTTTTAAACGGGTATTATTGTGGCTGTCTGCATGAAGACAATTCTCCATCTTGTCTACCATATACATACTTTCATAATAAATGTACTTCGAACTTCAATCTTTAAAAACAGAACTTTATTCGATGCTGACTCTCATTTTTCTGTTAGCACATTCAAGTTGTGTTTTCGTGGGAAATTTTTAACGTTTCACCACATTTTGGAAGAATTAATTTCTTGTAATTGTCATCCAAATAAAAAGCTACTTGGGAGGTAAGTTTCCTGCACTAAGTACAACTTACGTAAAAGTACGGAAAGTTTTACGGAGGCAGAGGGAACTAAAAGATGTTACATTCTTTCCCCTGCACTTCACTATTCACTGAAACCCTGAACTATGATGGCACAGATAGAGGATTCAACTCTTTATCTAAGTAGAATTATCCCATTTTCCTTTATTCATTCCTCCTGTCTTCAAATGCAAATTCAAAGTATTGTCAGTATACAATTCGGAATTTGAAACCCCCACAGACAGCCACAAAGCAAAGAAAAACCATGAAACCCGTTCAAAGAAAATAAACATCAACGTCTCCCCCACCCATATGAAAAAAAAACAAATTACACAAACAGCAACAAAAAGAGAGCAAAAACACAGGATAAAAAACACAAAATCTAAAGGCATAATTCAGTTCAGTTCACTATTCATTATCTGCAGGGTGTCCCAATTCAAACTCAGCCAAACTAGCAACAAAAAAGGAATAATCAGAAAACTAGAGCACATCATAAACATGATTTAGTGTCCACAATCCACAATTTGCACCCCCGCCCACCCTGCTCCCCACCCCACCATGCAAGCAATAGCAAAAGCCTGCAAAGAGACTTTGATCCAGAGTCCATCAGAAACTACAGTCCAAAACCCAGTACTTCCATATCAGACAGCCCCAGACAGGCTCTCTCTCCTCTGCAACAATGAGAGAGGAGACCAGTAGCATGTTGTTCCAATTTTATAATAAGTTCAATAACACACACACTCACCCAAAATAGCTGTATGAGACATGCAGGAGACAATTGTGAGTAGGAACAATGAGGGTGTGCGGTACAAAGAGTACAGAATTCCGAAAGATATATCATCGTAGGAACTGTACACTTTAGCTTGATGAGTTAATTCTCTAGTGACCGTGGAAGTGGTGTTATTCACCACATCAGAGCACATGGCATTGAGTTCCAATGATTACAATACGGTAAGGATTGCAGAACAATCAGAATGGCGAAAGGTATTGATCAAAGAGGAAAGTGGAAAAGAAATACAGGCAACATTTAATGTCCACACTACACCGGATAAATCCGTAACAGAAGCTTTTTCTCTTCGTTTTTACCCTCCATCCACACTAAAACGGCGTTTTCATCTCCCGAAACCGGAGCTTTTCAGAAACGCTCTCCAGGGTGTGTAATTTTGAAAACGCCGCTTGGGCATATCAGTGGGGATGGAGTAACCGGAGAAATCTGAAAATGCTGTCATGACAGATGGTGACGGCAGTGCGCCATTTCATTGTTTTCTTGAATGTAACCTAACAACTTCAGAACAGATGGCAACGAGACTGAAGACAGAAGAGTTAGAAATGTACTCACCAAATACTTTGACCCATAACTTACTGAATAAATAAGTATACTGTACACACTTTGCCCTGTTTTCTGTCCTTGCTCGTATGAAGGTGGTTTACCTATTTATGCAAGTACTTCTCTGACAATAGATGTGTAGCAGCCTAATGTAACATTGTATGGAAAAACAAGATAATACTGATCCAGACATGTTTTATACATTTAACAAGGGGCTTTATTAATGCAACAGAGTTAGTTTTTCAATATTCGTCATCAGCCGGGTCAATCTGTCCATGATCTCCCTCTCGGTTGCCGCCGTACGCTCCAGTATTTGTTTTTTTTGTTTTAAGTCCTCCTGCGTGAAAGCCAACAGCTGCCCGTTGTTTTAAGTTTTTCTAGTCTGTAACTGAAAAAACACGCACAGTCCTTCACAGCGAGATTCGATACCAAACATGTCGCTTGTTTTCGGTAGATGTGTCCCGCGTAAGCGCCGTAGGAGGAGATTCGCCAAAATATCTGTTTCAATGTGGACAGAGGTATTTTAAATAACACCTAGTGTGGACACCTATTGTTTTTACATGAAACCGGCGTTTTCAAAATTATCCGGTCTAGTGTGGACATAGCCTCAGACAAGTGTGAATGATGCAGTTTGATAAGCCAAAGCAGGTCAGGGCATTCAGAGTGAATGGGAGGGCCCCAGGGAATGTTGTTGAATAGAGAGACCTGCAGTACAATCAAGTTGTTCCTTAAAAGAGGCAACACGGGTACACAGGGTGGTGAGAAAAGTGTAAGGCGGGCTGTTCTTCATTGACCATACCACTGAATATAGGTCTTGGGACATCATGTTAAAGTGGTGGAAAACATTGGTTAGACAACCTTGGAAGATTGTGTACAGTCCCAGTTGCCACACTTGATCTAGAAAAGGTGCAGAAAAGATTCACTAGGGTTTTCTGGAGGGCCAAAGTTTCTCGACTTCTTATTTGTTTGGGATTGGGATTGTTTTGTGCTGGAGCAACGAAGGCTGAGGGATATGTTTATAAAATTATGAAATGCTGAGAAAGGGTAGATGGTCACAGTCTTTATTTCCAGGCCAGAGGCATCTACAACTAGAGGACATAGGTTTGAGGTGAGAAAGGAAAGATGTAAAGGACATTTTAAGAGACGTTTAGATAAATACGTGGATGTAAGGAAGATGGAGGGATATGTGTAGGTAGGAGGGATTTGTTTCAGAGATTTTTGATTTACTTTTTAGCTGGATCAGCATATCATTGTGGGCCGAAGGGCCTGTTCCTCTGTTGTGCTGTTCTATGTTGTTTTCTGAGAGCTGAGGTGGAAGTTTTTCAGACTGATGGTGGTGGGTTTGTGGAATGAGCTGCCAGAGGCAGTGGTAAATAGATAGAAAAGTTGTGTAGGGATATGGGCCTAACACAGACAAATGAGATTATTTTCCATAGGCTTCTTAATAGGCTTGGACACATTGGGCCTGTTTCTGTACTGTGCAATTCTATGAATCTGTCTTAATCAATTTAAAGCAAAATTCAGAAGGGTAAGTAGCCTATGAGAAGATGTTAATTCACCTCTTCATCAAATGATTGCTTCACCGGAGAATTGTTAAACTCAGCTTTCATGGTTGGAATAGGCTCCGTTATTTACTGCACTGCTTCAAATTTCTTTTTTACAAGTGGCCTAATTCTGCTTTCATTGGATTAATTCAGATCAACATTAATTCAGGCAACAAGTTCCACCAGCGGCTTATGAACATAGGCAAGCAGGAACAAACAGTCTTTACCTTGAAACTGGCTAAATTGCTTTGGCTTTTACACACATATCATGTCTAGAAACCATTTTGTATGGGTCTTAATGACTTGCTGTTGAAATCCTGCCCTTTGTGGAAATGGACTGGATGTTTCTGGATGCATTGCACCCGAGTGTGGCTGAGGTTTGTCCAGTGTTATTTTTATACCAAGGTCAACAAACAATATGTTTCTCTTCCTTGCCAACAGAAGCTTGGATGCTGATGTGCAACCTAACATAACCTATATATAACTTACGGTGGAACTGTAAGCAAATCAGCAAGGAGATGTGAATTAAAGAGTCTTCACTAAACTCTAATGTACCGTATTTGCATCTGCTGATTTGTTTTTAATATTTATCACAATCTCTGACGCCTCCACTGGTCAGGGTTGACCATGGATGTTGTGTCCTAGCTGTCCAGATATGTAAGCCGGGGCAGTACGATATGGAGAGCAAGCTATTGCCCATGTAGCAGGCTCCACCTCTCCACACATCTGATTAACCATAGGGAACAGCAGAGGCCGATACAGCTTAGCATCAGCAACATCGCAGGAGTTGGGAGTTGGCAGTCAGCGTTGAACCCGCATAGGACTGCTTAAGGATTCCAGCTCCGGTTACTCCCAAAGCCTTCGCCACGAGCGGGTACAGCTGCAAGGCAGTGGAGGTTTGAGATCAGAGTTTTCCTTCTCCAAGATGAGCTGCTGATGAAACCCATCTGCCCGAAGCAGCTGGTTTAAAAGCAACAGTAACCTGCCTTTGCCCCTTCTCCTGTCAGGAGAAACGGTTACGTGTTGGCTTTGTAGCTGAGTCACTCGTAAAGGCCAGGAGCAGGACATGGTTGTCAGAGGCTATATGAGGCACACACCATTGGGAGTGTTTAATAGGAGTGGGAGCATGATCCCATTACCACCCCCGGTGATAACAACCTTAAGGAACCAGTCTAACAATACTTTTTACAGCAAGGATAAATACATTATAATTAAAATAATGATTTATGTTTTTGTTGCAATGTTTAGAAAACATGCAACCATTTATAGTCTTTTTATCTCTAAGGTAAAAGCAGGGGATCATGTTTCACCCTGTTTATGTGATTTTCTTTTATTTATTTTGTGTGACGTAAGAGCCGATTTATCATCAGATTGTTCTAGCATCACAAGTCAATACTTTCTGGATTTGTATTTTTTACAGATTCACCTTGAGGTCTTGACAAAGCAAAACACTGCTAAAGCTGGAAATCAGAAATGAAACCTGCGCTAGAATTAATTATCATGTTAAGTGTAATTTGAGAATAGAATTATCAATTGAAACAGGAAATTTTACATCAAACCGTTAATGGTTAAAGATGAAACAATTTTTACGTTAGAGAGATGAGAGGAGGGAATGAAAGGGAAGGTCTGAAGTAAATATACCATAAATGCTGATATCTAAAATAGCTGAGCTCAGTTTGTGCAAACACGAGGAAATCTGCAGATGCTGGAAATTCAAACAACAACACACACAAAATGCTGGTGGAACACAGCAGGCCTATAGGAAGCATCTATAGGGAGAAGCGCTGTCGACGTTTCGGGCTGAGACCCTTCGTCAGGACCTGTTGTTGTTTGTTTGAGCTCAGTTTATGACTTAGTTGGCTAAGCTACCTCCACAGTGACCTTGTTCCTAGGTTTGCCAGGCAGAAACTGTAATGATAATTATACTTCCCTCCTTAACTTTGTGTATGATTGGTATTGTATGTTACAAATTTCACAGTCCGTATCCACTGTTGGCATTTAGCCATGAGCAGTCACATATTCCCAGAAAGTGGAATCAATTAAATGTTTTTGGAGTATTCAACCATTGTTGTTATTGTTGTCTACTTATGACTGAAGCTAATTATGGCTCCAGTGCCATATTTAAGTTTGCTGATGTCACTATGTTTTTGCTTAAATCAAAGGTGGTGATGAATCAGCATACAGGAGGGAGACTGGAAATCTGGCTGAGTGGCGCCACAGCAACGACCTTTCACTCAATGTCAGCAAGACCACACAGCTGATTACTGACTACAGGAGGAGGAAACCCGAGGTTCATGAATGAACCAGTCCTCATCAGGGGATCAAAGGTGGAGAGCGCCAATAAATTTATGCTCCCTGGTGACGTCACTTCTGAGGATCTGCCCTGGGTACAGAACGTAAGTACCAGTACAGAGGATTCACGGCAGCACCTCTATTTTTTTAGAAGTTTGCTAAGATTCACGTTGTTATCTGAAACTCCGGAAAAGCCTCCAAAGTATAGTGGATGCAGCCCATCCATCATAGGTGCAGCCCTCCTCACCACGGAGGAAAGTAGGACCCATTACTAATGACCTCCACCATCCAGGCCATGCACTCTTCTTACTGCTGCCACCAGAAAGGAGCTATAGGAGCCTTAGGACCCACACCACACCACGTTCAGGAACAGTTATTACCCTTCAACCAGCAGGCTCCTGAATCAGACTGGATAACTTCATTCACCCCATCACTGAGCTGACTCCATGACCTCTGGGCTCATTTTCAATGACTCGGCAACACATGTTCTCAAAATTCATTATTTATTTATTTAAAATTATTATTATTATTATTATTATTATTGTATTTTACATAATTTGTTGTTTTGTGCACAGATTTTTTGCTCATTTTTGTGTCCAGTTTTTCACTGATTGTATTGTGCTTCTTAGAATTTACTGTGGATGACTGCAAAAAATGAATCTCAGGGTTATATATGGTGACATATATGTACATTGATAATGAATTTACTTTGAACTTTGAATCATAGCTGGCACTTCAGTTCACAGCATAAATGACACTACAAATTCAAAATGATGCTCTGACGTCTGACTTGGTGGGTGTTTCTGACATTTTCAATTTTGTTTTTCATTTCACAGTTCCAGTATCTGCAACTTCTGGACTTTCATGAGTTGCAAATTTTAACTTTCTTAGTGAAGTTAGTTGATGTCGAAAGTTGGCTGAGATACCTGTCCTGTGCCAAAGGATATCTTATCCGACAGCACAAGTAGGATTACAGTTTATTATTTCATCTGAATCACAGCATCTGTTGTTGCAGTGTAACACACTCCTGGTGTTATGCCAAAGTGTTAGTCCAATCTATGCTCTGACATTTCTAAACGGAAGCTCATAACTTGGATGTGAAAGAGACTTGTCTGTGAACTGAACCTAACTTGCAGTTCTTCAACTGCAACATGTTGCCATACTTTCATGATGTTCATGATGTTTTGTAACGGCTGTAACACTGAATACTTTAAGGTTCAAATCTTACATGCTGTTCTGTGGATTCATCATCATCGTTATATGAGATGTCCAGTGACAAGCGTGATCATGGTCTAGCATGTGTCTTTAATCTGAGAAGTTATAATAAGCTTTTCAAAACTTTTATCTGTCTGTCCCTTGATGTAACTCATGAATGTCAGGTGCTGTTAACAGCAACATTTTCTTCCATCAATTTTTCCCGTCACCGCAAGATGTTCAGCATCCATCATTAAGGACCCCCACCATCCGGGACATTGCTCCCAACAGGAAGAAGGTACAGAAGCCTGAAGGCACATACTTAGTGATTCAGGCCTCTTCCCCTCTGCCATCTGATCTCTAAATGGACATTGAACCCATGAACACCGCCTCACTACTTTTAAAATTTATTTTCTGGTTTCTCTCTACTTTTTTAAACTTTACTATTCAACACACACACACACATAAAATGTGTGTGTTTATATATGCATAATGTTTATGTATATATATTTACTGTAATTCAGTTTTTTCTCTACTTATCATGTATTGCAATGTACTTCTGCAGCAAAGTTAACAAATTTCATGATGTATGCTAGTGACAATGATCCTAATTCTGATTCAGTCCTTGTCCCAGAGATTCTAGCTGCCATTTCCTGATACATGATATCAGCTCTCTTTTTATTGTTAACGGCAGGGGTGAGGAGATCGAAAGAGAATTTCGGAATTCCCTGCTTCTGAAGAGGAGCAATGGCAAACAAAGTGCAAATTACACACAGGACTTCAGTGCTGTGGGTTTATTTCTTCTCACTTTAGAGTGAATGGTTTGGATTAATGATTTTACCTTCAAGTTATTGAATGACTTTTGTATACAAATACAACTTGTATATGATAAATGAAGTTGAAAATGATGTAGATGAGAAGTGGATTAAATATGGTTCATACTTATGTAATATTCTCTGATCATGTGAACTCCAGCAGCCAAGCTGCAGCAAGAGGACAAATCATGAGTTTGAACACCCCTGGAGGCTGGGTTCTCGGACATTGTCAGCTTGTTCACTGAGGCATATGTGATGTCCTTTGTTAACTCTGACAGCAAAGGTTCATATCGAGAACCTGGAATGTACGGTCCGCTTCCTATATCTTGGTCCAGGCAGAGATCAACGATTAGTTTCACCACTGTCTTTAATGTGTTAACACAGTCATTTGTTGATTAAAGTAAATGATTTTGAAGATCACAACCTCAAATTTGGCGTAAAACTAATGGTCTTTTGGGAAGCAGTGATCCCTGCTTCTGAGATGTGGACAACCTACAGGTAGTATTTCCAGTTGCTGGAAGAGTAACACTCACTGTTCTGTCAAAATGCTCCACATTCATTGGAAGGACAAGGGAATCAACATCACTGTCCTCTCCCAGAGCAACAAAGCCGACATTGAGAGCTTAGTTACTGTCAGTTTAATCTGACTATACTGTTCACGTGCCTGGCGTCAGTCTCCTGATCCTGATGTGGGAGGCGTAACCAGGCAGAGGAAAAAAAATCAAGAACGTGTCAAAATTTCCTTGAAGCAGTGTAAAGTTACATCTGTTAACATCTGGCCCAAAATGTGGAGAGCATTCAGGATGGTATTGAGAAGGCCAAGGCCATGGGCCAAGCACATGCAGAAGCCGTGTGGACATGGCAGAAGAGACACACGCCATTTCTCTGCCCACCCTTTCAGCCACCCTGCCCCTGAAGAAGCTGTGGTTCCCACATTTGCCTCTTCAGCCCATTCAACCCGACGAAGCTGGAGTGATTAGATTAGAAAGATTAGAAAGAAATCTTTAATCTTGAGAGAGGGCCTAAGAGGATGGATTCTTTTTACAGAGGTTCAGCAGAGGTTTCAGAACAGCTGGGTGCTTTTCTGCTGATCTGCTTCTCATGGTGTTCATGTTGGCATAACATGCTGGAGCTGGACAACAGTAATGAACAAATAATACAAGGTGAGAATTTCACACAAAATGCAGTTACTTTGGGGAAAAAATAAACACAAGAGTGTCGGCAGATGTTGGAAATCCTGAGCAACACACACAAAATGCTGGAGGAATTCAGCTGGTGGTTGGAGATCAGGCAGCATCTATGGAAATGAACAAACAGTCGATGTTCTGGGCCACCCGCCACCTCGTCAGGGATAGAGTTTCTCTTTTCCTCAACCACCACCCCAGTAGCCTCCAGCAGATAATTCTCTGTAACTTCCACCACGTCCAATGGGATTCCACCACCAAGCACATCTTTCCCTTACCACCACTTCCCGCTTTCCACAAGGATCACTCCCGGTGCAAATCCCTTATCCATTCATCCCTCCCCACTGATTTCCCTCCTGTTACTTATCCTTGCAAGCAGAACAATGCCACACATGCCTCTACATCTCCACCCTCACTACCATTCAGGGCTGCGAACAGTCCTTCCAGGAGAGCCAACATTTAACCTGTAAGGGTCACCTATTGTATCCGGTGTTCCCAGTGTGTTCTCCTGTGTATCGGTGAGACCTATGCTCCACATGCCAAAAAGTGGGACCTCCCAGAGGCCACCCATTTTAAATCTACTTCCTATTCTCATTCCGACATGTCAGTCCATGGCATTCTCTACTGCCGCAATGAGGCCACACTCAGGATGGAGGATCAATAGCTTATACTCCATCTGGGTAGCCTCCAACCTGATGGCATAAACAACGATTTCTCAAACTTCTGGTAATTGCCCCCCACCCCCTTCACCATTCCCCATTTCCATTTCCCTCTCTCACCTCATTTCCTTACCTGCCCATCACCTCCCTCTGGTGCTCCTCCCCCTTCCCTTTCTTCCAGAGTTTTCTGTCCTCTCCAGTCCTTTAACTCTTTCACCTATCAGCTTCCCAGCTCTTTACTTCTCCCCTCTCCCTCTCCCGGTATCCCTATCACCTACCACCTTGTACTTCTTTCCCCTTCCCTCACCTTCTTCTACTAACTTCTCATCTTTTTTTCCGGTCCTGATGAAGGGTTTCAGCCTGAACCGTTGACTGTTTACCCTTTACCATAGATAATGCCTGTCCTGTTGAGTTCCTCCAGCATTTTGTGTGTGGTTCCTGTAGAATATATTATTAAAGGCATAAGCCTGCCACTTAATGCTCAGTTCAATTTAGGTCTGATTTGTCACTCAATATTCGGGACAGGGAGTCACCCTCAGTAGTGCAACAAAAGATGTATATATTTTGGAGTAACACACACACAATGCTAGAAGAACTCAGTAGGTCATACAGCATCAATGGAGAGCATAAAGAGCTAACATTTCAGGCCAAGACCCTTCATCAAGTGCTGTATATCTTGGATGCTTGGAGCTTGTGCTGGACAGTCAAAGAAGTTCTACAGGTTGGGAAGTGCTACCACTGTAAATAAAGAACTCTGGTAAGTTACCCATCTTTATCCAAAACATTAAAGTAAAGAAGGTAATTATAGCCAATAAAACTGTAGTTAATCATTTATTGTTACCACTGTGTTCAAAAAGTACAAAACATTGTGTTGGGGGAGAACTGGATTCTCTCTCCAAAAGATCTGCTGTGTTGAACAAAGCCTTTTATATCTCCCAGTTACAACTTCTGTATGACTTTGTTAAGGCAGTCACAACAACCCAAAGAAATGATAGGATGCTTCAGAATGCATTAAAAAAAACTCCATTGCATTGCACACAAGTTATTAAGCTCTCTGGCAAATTCTCAACCCGTGTTTTGTAACTGTCAGGTATGCTGACAACAGTGATTCCTTGTTCACTTTTTGCTTAATATCAGGTAAAATACAAGTACAGAACAGTACAATACAGCTGGTGGCCCTTCTTTATATATACAGGCTCTAGTGTTTCCTGTGTGTTGATTACAGGTGTGTATAAAACTACTTCTCTGTTTTTTAAAGGTTAGCTTTTATTTGTCACAAGTTCAGTGAAATGCGCCATTTTTGCAACAACGATTGTGCTGGAAGCAGCCTGCAGTTGTTGCCATGTTTCTGGTTGAAGAGTGTCAGGAGGCAGAAGTGAGCGTGGTTGCTATTACTAAAGAGAAGGTGCTTGGGAAGTTGAAAGGTCTGAAGGTTGATAAGTCACCTGCACCAGGATGGACAACACCCCCGGCTCTGAAAGGTAGCCGAAGAGATTGTGGAGGCATTAGAATGATCTTTCAAGAATTGCTAAATGCTGGAATGGTTCTGGAGGACCTGAATCTTGCAGATGTTGCTCTACCCTTTTAGAAGGGAAGGAGGCAGAAGAAAGGAAATTTTAGGCTGGTTGGCTGGACTTCAGTAGCTGGGTAGATGTTGGAGTCGGTTGTCCGGGATAAGGTTTTGGGGTATTTGGGAATGCATGAATATTTCTTGCAGAAATAACAGGCAGGATGGACAAACGAGATGCAGTGCATCCAAGATTACTTGGATTTACAGAAGGTCTTTGACAAGGTACTGCACATGAGTTTGCTTGACCAAATAATTGCCCAGTATTGGCTGATTGGCAGGAGGCACGGAGTCGGAATAAAAGAGACCTATTCTGGTTGGCTGCCAGTGACTATCAGTGTTCCTCAGGGGCCAGTACTGGGACAGCTTCTTTTCATGTTTCAAATTGGCTGACAGAATTGATGGCTTTGTGGCCAAGTTTGAAGATGATATGAAGGAAGGTGAAGGAGCAGACAGTGTTCAGGAAGCAGGGAGTCTGAGTAAGGACTTGGACAGTTTTAGAGAATGAGTAAAGAAGTGTCAGACAGTCATGCACATAGGTAGAAGGAATAACTGTGTAGACTATTTTCTAAATAGGGAGAAAATTCAAAAACCAAAGGTGCAAACATCTTGGGGGTCCTTGTGCAAGATTAACTTGCAGGTTGAGTCAGCGGAGATGAAGGCAAATGCAATGTTAGTGTTCATTTCAAGAAGACTAGAATATAAGAGCAATAATGTGCCGTTGAGACTTTATAAGGCATTGGTCAGACTGTATTTGTGAGCAGTTTTGGTCCCCTCATCTAAGAAAAGACGTGCTGGCATTGGAGAGGGTCCAGAGGAGGTTAATGAGAATGATTCCGGGAATGAAAGGGTTAACGTGTGAAGAGCGCTTTATGGCACTGGGCCCGTGCTTGCTGGAGTTTAGAAGAATGAGAGGGGATCTCTTTGAAACTCGTTGAATATTTAAAGCATAGCTAGAGATGATGTGGAGAGGATGTTTCAAATAGTGGTTGAGTCACTACCTTTGGGTTGGAAGCTGAATAAATCCCCCCCTCTGCTCGCGCTGGCAAGGCAGTGTGGGAGCTCTGTAGCATCATCAGTGACTTTCAAATCAAGCACCCCCATGGTATCTTCATTATCACAGACAATTTTCACCATGCGAACCTAAACACAGTCCTGCCTAAATTTGTGGGTTTTGCTACCAAAAGTGAAAATACACTAGAGCTGGTTTATAGTAACATAGCAGGTATCTATAAAGGAGAACCTCAACCTCACATTGGGTTGTCAGACCACTTATCTGTAACATTAATTCCAGCATACAGGCCAGTGATCAAATGGGTCAAACCAGTTCTAAAGGTGGTGAGAACCTGGCCTGAGGGGGCAATCTCTGCAATGCAGGACTGCTGTGATAATGCAAACTGGAGAATGTTCAGGGAGACTGCTCCCCATGACAATCACGTTAACATCGAGGAATATGTGGATTCTGTGGCCAGCTACACAGAGAAGTGTACTGAGGATGTTACCATCATGAAACACATTCTGGTGAGGGCAAATCTGAAGCCATGGATTACTGCAGAGATCCGTGCACGGCTGAGGGATCGTGATGCTACTTTTTGATTGGTGGTTATGACAGCTGTCAAGGAAGCAAGAACTGTGCTCCATCAGGAAGGTGAAATGGGAGTGTTCTCAGAGAATTTACAGCCACTTCTGCAATACCAGAGACACAAGATGCATGTGGCAGGGAATTCAGAGGATCATGGACTTCAAGTCTACCCTGCTCCTCAGTGACCAGGGTGCTTCAGTCCCTGAGAGGCTGAATGTCTTCTACGCCCAGTTTGATACACGGAAGAAAGTGCTGGCGAGGAAGGCACCTCTCCCCCAGGGGAGCAGACACTCCAGCTGGCTGAAGCTGAGATGTGGAAGAACACGGCCAGAGTCAACTCACTCAAAGCTGCGGGGCCCGATAATATACCAGGTCGGGTTCTGAAAGACTGCCCGGCTGATGGAGGTACTGATGGATATATTCAACATCTCTCTGGAACCATCCATTGACCTCTCATTTTTCAAGACAGCAACCATCATTCCAGTGCCAAAGAGGGCGACGGTATCCTGCCTAAATGCTATCGTCCGGTGGCATTAACATCAACCATTATAAAATGCTTTGAGCAACTGGTCAGGGAGCACACTAAATACTTTCTGCCGGCTACACTGGACCCTTTCCAATTCGCTTTTCGCTCAAATCGATCCACTGGCAATGCCCTCCACCCTTACCTGTCCCACCTGGAAAACGGGGTCCCATACACCCAACTGGGGTTTATAGACTTCAGTTCAGCATTCAACACCATCAGAACCTGGAAACTGTCCTCTCTGGGTATCAACACCTCCCTCTGCAATTGGATCCTGCATTTTTTTAACAATAAGGCCACAGTCAGTCCGTGTGGGCAGCAATGTCTCTCGTCCCATTACGCTGAGCACTGGCCCTCCCCAAGGCTGTGTGCTCAGCCCGCTGCTGTTCACATTGCTGATTCATGACTGTGTCACAGGGTCCAGCTCAAACCGTGTTGTCGAGTTTGCGGATGACGCAACAGTGGTTGGCCTCGTCAAGAACGATGACAAGATGGAGTATAGAGAGGAAGTTGGTGGATTGGTCTGAGAAGAACAACCCAAGCCTGAACGAGGAGAAGACAAAGGAAATCATTGTGGACTTCAGGAAAGTGGAGACGAACATCCCCCTCTGTGAATACATGGGTTCTCCGGAGAGAGAGTTACAGTAAGTGCACCAAGTTCCTGGAAGATCACATCACTGATTACCTCAACTGGTCCCTTAATATCATCTCCCTCAACAAGATGCACAGCAGCGCCTCCACTGTGAAGACTAAGGCAAGCAAGGCTCTCCTCCCTCATCGTAACTGTATTTTACAGGAGCACCATCGACAGTTGCCTGACAAGTTGCATCTCCACCTGGTATGGGAGCAGTCAAGTATTCGACCAGAAGTCCCTATAAAGGTCTGTGAGAACAGCTGAGACAAACATGAGGTCTCCCTACCATCCATCAGGGACATTTACCAGGAGAACTGCAGACACAGGGCCCTTAGTATTATTAAGGATCCCACCCATCCATCCAACATCCTCTTTGACCTTCTACCATCAGGCAGGAGACTGTGATGCATAAAAACAAAAACAGTCAGAATGAGGAACAGTTTCTTCCCTCAGGCTTCTGAACTCCCTGCTGCATTGTATTCAAAGTGTCACTGGTTAACCTCTTCTGCACCTTACAATACTTAATAAAAATGCACTTTCGTTTGTTATGTATGTGTGATTAGTCCATAGATTTTAGCCTTACATTCATAAATTATTGTTTATTATGTGCTTTACACTCTGGTTCAAAGGAACACTGTCTGGTTTCTACATACGTTATATGATTAAATATAATACATACAGAAATATAGTTAAATGACGATAAACTTGACTTGCCTTGACTTGACTTGATAGTCTCTCGGACCTGAGAGCGCTGCCTCAGAAGAGAGGGACATCAATGTAGAACAAAGATGAGAAGAAATTTCTTTCGCCAGAAGATAGAGATTCATTGCTACCAACGACTGTGGAGGCCCAGTCACTGAGTATATTTAAAGCAGAATTTGATAGGTTCTTCATTAGTCACGGTGTAAAAGGTTACAGGGAGAAGGCAGGAGAGGGATACAAATAATCAGCCGTGATGAAATGGTGGAGCTGGCTTGATGGGCCAAATGGCCTAATTCAGTTCCTATGTCTTAAGGCCTTATAGCATGCCCACAACTTACTAACCCTAACAGGCACAACTTTGTAAATGTGGGAGCATCAGGAGAAAACCCATGCCATCATGGGGAGAATGTAGAAACTCTTTACGGCCAGTGGTGGAAATCGAACCCAATCTGTGCCAGTGCTGTGAAGTTTTGCTCGATCAACTGCGCTTCTTGCTGCCCTGTCTACGTTGCATGCTGCCCTACGTAGAGGTCTTGTGTGATTCTTTACCTTTGGTAGTTAACAAGCATGACTGACCACTCCCGCAACGTCTAAAGCTGGAAATCACCTCAAGCGACACTGAAGTAAAACTGACAGGTACATTTTATGCCAATTTGTTGACAGGGAAAAGCCTTCACAAAATATAAATGTTTTATTGAGTACTATGTGTGAACTTAGATCTTTTACTTCCAGGTTTTTAAGGGCCACTTGAGTTAAATGGATTATCAACAATTATGTTGTACATTATTTTTTAGTGGTTTAAAATTATATTACAAAGATAAATTATTTCATATTGATTTAACTCATTTGTTTGCTTCAAGTACAGCTTCCATTATCAAGCTCTCCTGATCTAAAAGCAGGGCAGCTAAAGCCATACCAATGAATATCATTATTGTAAAGCAGAGCATTTAACAACGTGCAAAAGAAGTCAGGCCGTACAAATAAAAAATATACTCAAAACATGTTTATCATTATTATTTTTTAAATTTAGTGATACAGTGTTCATCAGGCCCTTTCAGCACAAGTTGCATCGTCCAACGACCCACCTATTTGACGCTAGCCTAATCACTGAACAATTTACCCTGGCTGATTTACTTACTAAATGGTACCTCTTTGGAATGTGGGAGGAAACCAGAGCACCTGGAGGAAATCTACATGTTCATGGGGAGGACATACAAACTCCTTAAAGATGGCATCGGAATTGAACTCAGAACTCTGATGTTCTGAGCTCTAGAAGCGCCACACTAACCTCTACGCTACAGTGGCACCCCCCTCCCCTCATGATTTGCAGAGTCCTTGAACTCATGTTCTCAGTACTTTCTTCTAGACTTCTGCAAGGAATTCACCTCCAATGCTGGACTGCTCCGCTTTCTAAACACAAATCCCACTGACATAGTCTGTGAAATTGGTCCCACCAATTGGCAAGGCAATTCTATGCCCCAAGTCTGAAGCAACTGCTGGAACTTGAATAGCATTCACAAACATACAACTACTCTTAAAAGCTAAAATTAAAAATTAAAACAGAAAACTAAATCCACATAAATAATGAAATACAGCTTGCTAATTCACTAAATGAAACATAAATTATTTTTAACTTACCTGTCCCCTCTGAGCTTTCTTCATTATTTATATAAATTGGTTCACTGAACCTCATGCCAGTTCATTGGTTAGCATTCCAGCAGAAACAAAATTATTGAGATTTGCACTCCAACTTGAGAGTCAGTGATGCATAAATTAGGGACTCTGAATAGAGGTTAAAACACAGCAGTTCTATGAGGAATTTCTGGACTTTCATTGGAAATGTTGAGCCAATATTATTAAATTTATGATTTCAGGAAGTGAACAATTGCTGAAAAAGCACAAGGCGTTACAAATGTCAAATATGACAGCAATCTCTTTAGCAATGCTCACAAAATGCTGAAGAAACTCAGGCAACATCTATGGAAATGAATAGATAGCCGACATTTCAGGCCGAGACTCTTCTTTCTTCTGAGAAGGAAGGGGGAAGATGCCAAAATGAACAGGTGGGGGCAGGGGAAGGAGGCTAGCTTGAAGGTGATAGGTGAAATCAGGTGGGTGGGAAAGGTCACGGGTTGGAGAAGGAGGAATCTGATAGGAGAGAAGAGCTGTCCATGGGAGATACAGAAAGAAGAGGGGACCCAGAGGGAAGTAAAAGGCAGGTGAGAAGGACAGCGTGGCGATTGGGGGGGGGGGAGGTTTATTTTTCCAGAAGGGGAAATTGACATTCATTCCATCAGATTGGAGGCTACCCAGATGGAATATAAAGTTTGACTCCTCCACCCTAAGAGGCACAAGAGGAGGCCATAGACCAACCTGTCCATCTCTTTAACTTTTCTGCCCATTAGCTCCACTGAAGATGTTAATTGCGTTAAGTGCATACGTCTCCCTGTTGTTTATTTTGGGTTGATTGGGCGAAGTCAGACTCCAGAAATTTAAAGGTATAAGAGACACCTTCAATATGAAATCTCCTCATTATTTTCTTTCATTGGTGAATTATCAAATAAATTAAACAAATGTATGAAATAGTCTAATAACGTACTTCTGAAATGCAGCATGAAACAGTTAAGTTATATGTGCAGATAGAGTCTTGGGAGGATAATGAGAAATGAAAATCAGATTCTTCTGAAAAGGTGAGCTGAAGAAGAGTAGGAGGAAGCTAGTATGATGCATCAACTTCAAGCTAGAACAGATAGGCTGATTTCAGTATTTACTTTACCGTCATATTTAAATTTATCTCAATGAATTATACTACAGACTGTCATAGAAACACTTCCACATAGGTTTCCTAAGCCAAAGATATTGTTCCTGAATTCTAATGTCATGGTTATAGATGGAGAAAGGAGCAAAACAAAACTGGTGTATAATTCTCGGATATTAGTGGATCTAGCAGCAACGGATCTATAAGTGGTTTCCTCACCACAGTCTAGGACCCTTAGCCCATTTAACATCTCAGCATTATGTTCTTCTAAACAAAAAATTTATTGACCTAGACCCTGATATTCATATTCTGTTTTTACATTGAAATTATTAACATGGAATTTCACCTTTTCTCCATTGTTCAATGGCATTTTTACCTTTTCAAACAGACTAATTAGTGGAAACCTAATTGAATGAGGACTAACCAGTCAGAAAGGACAGGTGACAGACGTAAAAAATACCAGCGGACTAGACATACTCAGGCATCAACCCTGATGGAGTTCCTATTTTTCTAGACCAATTGATCCCCAAAGAGTGAGGATTAGCTATGAAAGCACTTCTACTATTCAAAATGATCCATTCTTTATTTACAGGGGTCTTGAAACAATCAGGATACTGCAGCACAATCACAGGGAGTCCCAAAGTTATCTATTATTAACCACACAATACGGGTGCACAATGGACGATTTTCACAAGGTATGCTCCTAGTTAAAATCATTGCCTATTATGGTCACTGGTCTGAGAATTTGTGTTCTTCCACAATTTTGCTGAATATTCTCACTATATTCCAGGCACTTGTCATATTTTCACACTTGGTAATCTGAAAAAGTATTATCATATCTCAAGTCACTAAGGTGTTGTATTGACAGTATGGCCTTTGTCACACTCACAAACAGCTACCTGATTCCATTGATCACCCTAATTATGACCTTAAAAACTTTAAACTTAGGAGCATCTTTGAACCACCTGCACTGCATAAAATTTCCACTTCAACATCACAGTCAGCGAAACCCAAACATTCACACTATCCGATCAAAAAAACAGGAAATGCTGTTAATCATCTGAGACATTTAGATTGGCTGTAAATACGTAATGTTCAAAAACCCATAAACACTACAGCTTCACCTTCAGAAACAACTAACAGATAAATAAAAGCACTTAGCCACTGGTAAGAAATTCAGATCCAATATGCAATGAGTGAATGGTGGATACTGAGTCTTAATTATACTTTGTATTAAGAAAGTGATGTAATTTAGAATTGTGTAACACATGTTTTAGACATAAATGTGGGAAAGGTAAGTTCAGCACAGGTTGGCAGATATCTTTTAGGCCAGAGGTTCTTAACTTGGGATCCATGGATAGGTTCCAGGAGCCCGTGAACTTGCATGGGAAAAACTCACCATCTTTATTTCCACTAATCTCTAACTGAAATTTAGCACTTCCTTCGACTGTGAATGTAAACAACAAACAACATATCTTTGTGAAACAGGATTTTCAGCACTTGATGTCCAACATGACATGTTGCTTTGTTTAATATTCTTATTCAAGCTAAGCAACAGTAGCCTTCACGTTAATGTCTTTAAATAATAAAACTAACTTTTAACTTGCCTATATTTTAAATGTATAGTCTTGATGCTTAATGCATTAAAGTTCAGAATTCAAAGTAAATTGTATTATCAAAGTACATATATGTCACTATAGGCAACCTTGAGATTCATTTTCTTCTGGGCATACTCAACAAATGTATAGAATAGTAAACACTGCATAGCAGGATCAATGAAAGCCCGCCCAACTAGGGCATTCAACCAGAGTGCAGAAGACAACAAACTGTGCAAATGCAAAAAGAAGAAACAATAATATAAATAAATAAGCAATAAATATCAAGAACATGAGCTAAAGTGACCTTGAAAGTGAGTCCATTGGTTCCCTTGGAACGTTTCAATGATGGAGGAGGTGAAGTTGAATAAAGTTACCCCTCTGCTTCAAAAGCCTGATGGTTGAAGGGTAATAACTGTTCCTGAACCTGCTGGTGTGGATCCTGAGGCTCCTGTACCTTCTTCCTGATGGCAGCAGCCATAAAAGAACATGGCCAGGGTGGTGGTGCTCCTTGATGATAGATGCTACTTTCCTACAAAAGCACTCCGTGCAGATGTACTCAAGGGTGGGGAGAGCTTTACCCATGATGAACAGGACCATATCCACTATTTTTTGTAGAATTTTCGACTCAAGGACATCAGTGCTTCTATACCAGGCTGTGACGTAACTGGACAATATACTCTCCACTACACATCTGTAGAAGTTAGTCAGTTTTCGATATCATGCCAAATCTCCACAAACTCCTAAGGAAGTAGAGGCACCTCTGTACTTTCTTCATATTCGCACATGTGTTGGTTCTTGAACAGGTCCTCTGAAGTAATAACACAGAGGAATTCTAAGTTGCTAATCCTCTCTACCTCTGATCCTCCAATGAGGGCTGGCTCATGGACCTCCAGTTTCATTTTCCTGAAGTCTATAGTCAGTTCCTTGCTCTTGCTGATGTCAAGTTATGACTCCACTCAGCCAAATTTTCAATATCCCTCCCATATGCTGATTCATCATCACCTTTGATTTGGTCTACGACAGTGAGGTTATAACCAATTTGAGTATGGCTTTGAAGCTGTCTTAGCCACACAGTCATAAGTGTAAAGTCAGTAGGGCAGAGGGTTAAGCCCTCAGCCTCAAGATTGTGAAGGAGATGTTGTTGCCAATCCAAACTGACTGGGGTCTGCAAGTGAGGAAATTGAGGATCCAGTTGCACAAGGAGGTACTGAGGACAAGGACTTGGAGATTATTGATTTGTTTTGAAGGGTTAATGGTACTGAATGATGAGCTGCAGTCGATAAAGAGCATCTTGATGTATGCATCCTTGCTGTCCGGATCTTCCAGGGTTGAGTGAAGAGACAATGAGATGGCATCTGCTAAGAATCATGAGGCAAATTGGAGCGGATCTAAGTCACATCTCAGGCAGGAGCAGATGTGTTTCATCACCAACTCCTCAAAACATTTCATCACTGTAGAGGTAAGTGCTACTGGGCAAAAGAAATTGAGGTAGGTTATCACGCTCTTCTTGGACACTGGTATAATTGAAGCCTGCTTGAAGCAGGTGGGTACCACACAAAGCCAAAGTGAGAGGTTAAAGACCATAGTGAACACACCAGCTATACATCACTATAAAGAAACACGTACATTACACAAATGTGTTTTATAACACTTTGATAAGTGTATTTCAATATAATTAGTTTCTTTTGTAATATCATATCATACTTTATATATTTAAATACATTATTCTGTGCAGGGGCCCATCGGCTTCGCTGGACTGCCGAAGGGGTCCATGGCAGGAAGACATTTCAGAACCGCTGCTCGAGGTTTTAATGTAATAAGTTTCAAAACAGTGTTTGGAAAAATCAACTTACTGAAGTGCTTTTAGATTCCTGACGCCTGGCTGTGGTTCAGATTTACTGCAGCTCTTTATTACAGCCAGAATCAGCAGTCAAGGTTGGCAACCTGTGTCAGCTCTCAAGATATAGTCATCAGTGCACTGTTCTTTACTCATTCTCCACTTAAAGATGACAGCTATTCCTGATTATATTGACAACTATAACCAATATATCCTTTGGGAAAATATTTAAACGGTGCATTGCTACGGGTATAATCTTGTCAAGAACTTAATTTGTTATTTATAAGTTCAAAGAAACTTCATTGTTGAATTATTGGTACAATTCAACAAGAACAGCAGCACCATAGTTTGCTGGTAAAAACTGTCCGTTCTGCAGAAGATTGCTGACATAAATCTACTCCAAATGGCAAATTAGATTTTATGCTCCATATGGAATCCATCCACAGAGCACATTTGCTCGGATTCCCCAGCAGAGATCAGGCCATAAGACCATGACCGTAAGATATAGGAGCAGAAGTAGGCCATTCAGCCCATCGAGTCTGCTGTGCCATTCAATCATAGGCTGATCCAATTCTTCCAGTCATTCTCACTCCCCTGCCTTCTCCCCATGCCCTTCGATGCCCTGGCTAATCAAGAACCTATCTATCTCTGCCTTAAATACACCCAATGACTTGGCCTCCACAGCCATTCGTGGCAACAAATTCCACAGATTTACCACCCTCTGACTAAAGTAATTTCTCTGCATCTCTGTTCTAAATGGATGACCTTCAATCCTGAAGTCATGTCCTCTTGTCCTAGACTCTCCTACCATGGGAAATAACTTTGTCATACCAAACCTGTTCAGGCCTTTTAACATTCGGAATGTTTCTATGAGATTCCCCACCCCCCCATCTCCTGAACTCCAGGGAATACAGCCCAAGAGCTGCCAGATGTTCCTCATACAGTAACCCTTTCATTCCTGGAATCATTCTCATGAATCTTCTCTATGTCCTCTCCAATGTCAGTACAACCTTTCTAAAATAAGGAGCCCAAAACTACACACAATACTCCAAGTGTGGTCTCACAAGTGCCTAATGGAGTCTCAACATCAATTCCCTGCTCTTATATTCTATACCTTTAGAAATGAATGCCAACATTGCATTTGCCTTCTTCACAACCAATTCAACCTGGAGGTTAACCTTTAGGGTATCCTGCACAAGGACTCCCAAGTCCCTTTGTATCTCTGCATTTTGAATTCCTTCCTTCCTTCCTTCTTCGTGTTTTATGGTGGTTGGCACCCAGCTTAATGGTACATTACCACCACCTTCTGCTCCGGAGAGTGGATCAGACGATAGACTTACATTCTAAACCACTTCACCCATTCACACACACACACACACACATACCCTAATCTACACCTTATCCTTCCTTCTTTGGCCAACCTAGTACCCTATTGCTGCTTATCTGTCATATCCTATAAAAACCCACCGGTATCCCTTAAGAAAGCTAAAAGTACCCTGACCTACGCCCTCTCACGCATGCCCAGTAACCCTTTTAATGTGAATTCCTGCACCCCCAATTCCCTTAGATTAATTGTCATCATCTCCCTCTGTATCCCATAATTCCTGCAACTCCGAATTACCTGTTCTACTAACTCCTCTTCCTGACATTCCTCACACAATCCTGTCTGGTGTTTCCCTATCATTTTCAATCTTTTGTTTAGTGCACAGTGCCCCAGCCTTAACCTAGTGCACACAGTTTCCTCTCTTCTGTATCCACTGCCTACCCTAGTATCTGTAACGCTCTTTCATATTTGATATAAATGCCTCCCTTTCCCCTCTCTGTCTCATCTTTCTCGTCACATTTGGATGATTCTTTCCCAGATTACACACTTAGCCTCTGCTTTGCTGATACGAATGTGCATTTCTATATTTTCTTTCTTTAACACCCTCTTTGCCAACTCATCCACCCTCTCATTCCCCTTCACCCCTACATGAGCTGGAACCCATAGAAATTTAAACTGACCTCCCTGATTTGCAACTCTTGTGACTGACTGAATTAAATTTTGCATTTTGAATTCTCTCCCCATCTAAATAGTCTGCCCGTTTATTTCTTCCACCAAAGAGCATGTCCGTACACTTTCCAACATTGTATTTCATTTGCCACTTCTTTGCCCATTCCCCTAAACTATCTAAGTCTCTCTGTAGGCTCTGTTTCCTCAACACTACCCGCTCTCCCATCTATCTTTGTATCATCAGCAATTTTAGCCACAAATCCATTAATACCGTAGACCAAATCATTGACATACATTTAAAATGCAGCGGTCACAACACAAACCCCTGCAAAACTTCACTGGTAACTGGCAGCCAGGCAGAATAGGATCCCTTTATCCCCACTCTCTGGCTTCTGCTGACCAGCCAATGCTCCACCCATGCTAGGAACTCCCCTGTAATTCCATGGGCTCTTATCTTGCTAAGCAGCCTCATGTGTGGCACCTTGTCAAAGGCCTTCTGAAAATCCAAGTACACCACATCTATTGCATCTCCTTTGTCTACCCTGCTTGTAATTTCCTCAAAAAATTGCAGTCAGGCAGGATTTTCCTTTCAGGAAACCATGCTGGCTTTGGCCTATCTTGTCATGTGCCTCCAAGTATTCTGTAATCTCATCCCTAACAATCCATTCCAATAACTTCCCAACCACTGATGTCAGGCTAACAGGTCTATAGTTTCCTTTCTGCTGCCTCACACCCTTCTTAAATAGAGGAATAACATTTGCAATTTTCCAGTTATCCGGTACAATGCCAGAATGTATTGATTCTTGAATTGTTACCCATTGTTAACACCTTCGCAATCTCTCCAGCTACATTCCATCAGGTCCAGGAGATTTATCCACCCTCAGACCACTAAGCTTCCTGAGCACCTTCACAGTCGTAATTTTCACTGCACAAACTTCACTTCCCTGACACTCTTGAATGTCCGGTATACTGCAGATGTCTTCCACTGTGAAGACTGATGCAAAATACGCATTCAGTTCCTCTGCCATCTCTGTGGATCTCATTACAATATCTCCAGCATCATTTTCTATTGGTCCTGTATCTACCGTCAATTCTCTTTTACCCTTGACATACTTAAAAAAGCTTTTAGGATCTTTGATATTAGTCACCAGCTTCCTCTCATAATTGATCTTTCCCTTCATAATGACCTTCTTAGATTCCTTCTGCAAATTTTTAAAAGCTTCCCAATCCTCTATCTTCCCATTAACTTTGGCTTCCTTCTATGTCTTCTCTTTGCTTTTACTTTGGCTCTGACTTCACTTGTCAGCTATGGTATTTCCTGCATTAGAAATTTTTTTCTTATTTGGAATATATTCCCTCTTTATTCACAGAAACTCCAGCCATTGCTGCTCTGCTGTGGTTAGACCAGGTCTAACCCAATCTCTGGAATAGAGATTTCCCAAGGAAGTAAAGTAAAAATTTTACCTTGGAATTTGATAAAGTAATACTAGATTTCACGCTAGATGATCCAATTTGTATTTAAAAAAATACATAACATTAACAAATACCAGAGAGTTGTTCTAAAAGTGTGCAATTTTTAATGATTTAACCATATAAGATGTATAATGCCTTGGAAAGAACAGTGGCCTCCAATGAAATGCAACAAGTATGGACCCGAGCCTGATTTCACATACTGAATGTTTAATTGTGATTCCTTTGTCCATTCGTCCCTCCTGGCACTTACCCCTGCAAGTGGCCTAAGTGCTACACCTGCCCGTTCACCTCCTCCCTCATCCACATTCAGGGTCCCTGACAGTCTTTCCAGGTGAAGCAGCACTGCACTTGCAAACCAGTTGGGGTCATCTATTGTACCCAGAGATCCCGATGCGGCCTCCTCTCCATTGGTGAGAGCTGTCATAAATTGGAGTACCACTTTGTCAGGCAGCTCCACTCCATCTGCCAAAAGCGGAAATTCCTGGTGGCCAAACATTGTAATTCTGATTCCCGTTTCCCTTCCAACATGTCAATCTATGGCCTCCTCTTGTGCCACTCCAAGGCCACTCTCAGGGCAGAGGAGTAACACCCGTCTGGGTAGCCTCTAACCTGACGGCATGAATAATCAATTACTCCTGCCATTAAAAAAAACCTCCCCCTCCCTTCATCTTCTATTCCCCACTCTGGCCTTATGCCTCTTCTTACCTGCCTATCACCTTCCCCTCTCTCCCCTCCTCCTTCCTTTTCTCCTATCATCCACTCTCCTCTCCTATTAGATATTTTCCTCTCCAGCCCTTTACCTTTCCTACCCGCCTGACTTCACCCATCACCTTCTAGCTATCTTCCTTCCCCTCTCCCCACCTTTTTATTCTGGCACATTCCCCCTTCCTTTCCAGTCCTGAGGAAGGATCTCAACCCAAAACATTGACTGTTTATTCATTTCCATAGATGCTGCCTGAACTGCTGAGTTCCTCCAGCATTTTGTGTGTGTTGCTCTGGATTTCCTGCATCTGCAGAATTTCTCATGTTTAGAGTCTTCCAGGACTGGCCTCAATGCAGATACAGTAACCTGATCCAGGTGGGTGCCATTCACAAGGAATTTACCCAAGGCCTCTCCTTGTGGCACCTCTGCTTTTGCCGACAGTACTTAATGATAGCAGGCTTGATTACAATTTGCTTGATAATATTAACTGCAGTGTACACATCATATTCTGTGGTTTGGCAGAAATGAATCTCAGAAAGAACGTCTGAAATAGATGTCACGTCATCAAGCTGTAGAGCCAGTGTGTCAAATATCTAAAGGTATAAGTACTGATACGCTCCAATAAATAGGGTATGGGGCACACAGTAAGTGTCAATTCAACACACACAAAATGTCAGAGGAACTCAGCCAATCAGGCAGCATCTATGGAAATGAATAAACAGTCAATGTTTCCGGCAGAGACCCTTCTTCAGGATTCTTCATCAATGTCAATGTGCAGGCACGGTTAAATCTGCACGCTTTAACGCCCATAGTAAATAGATGCTACGTCATTGAACACCAGGACAAATTCTCATATTTTACAATGCCTAACCAAAAGATTTTACTTAAATATATCGCATGGTGACATTTCAAAAAAAATGCAAATGAAGTAAAAAATATACTGTATAAGCCTTTATTTATTCTTGTAGTGGAATAGGCTCTTTCTTTTAAGGAAATTCTTTAGCCAGAGAGTAGTAAATCTGTGGAACTCATTGTCAGTGGGTATACTTAAGGCAGAGGATGATAGGTTCTTGATTAGCCAGGGCATGAAGGGATACTGGGGAGAAGGCAGGAAATGAGGCTGAGTGGGAAGTGGACCAGGCATGATGAAATGGAGGACCATACTCAATGGGCCAAATGGCCTAATTCTGCTCCTATATCTTAAGGTCTCATGGTCCAGACAGCTGCAGAAAGGTTTCCTTTTTGTTTATGTGTATTTGTATACATTAAACTGCTATACAGAAGATCAGCTATTGTTATTCATCTATTTAATGTAAAGAAAATGCATTTTATTTTCTCAAGGAGCCAGTCAAAAATCAAATGATGCATTGCACTCTATTTCTACAAATAGCAAACAGCCTATCACTTCCACCCTTATTGTCATATCCTGTGACTCAATTTTATGTTTTTAACATTTCATTCAAACATGACATAGTTGTTATTCCTTTTCACTTTATATTGATTAAGCATTTCAGATGTCAAGCATAAAACAATGGAAATTTAAGTGATGGAATGATTCACTGAATTACAAAATTACTTGGTCAAAACAAACTATAATTACATTTGAAAACAGCATAAAATAGTCATGATGAATATACATGATGTATACATGATGTATACATGTAAAATCACATGTTTTTGGGATAGTAATAATGTCAAAACTATCAATGTTTTCTGACACGGTTTGCTCCACAAACCCGACCGCAATTTTTCAGTCTTTGTGTTGTTACAAACCCCGTAACTGGGTCACTTACCAGCAAAGATAGAGAGGTCCGTTGAAGTCTGATAATACTATTTTTAACTGTATTTATTAGTAAAAATACACAAAAATAATATCAATGCAAATATACAGATAATATACGTCATCAAGACTAAATCTAAAAGTGCGGGTATAATAATAGTCAATAAGAAATAAGCTCTATCGTTGTCTAGGGGATAATGTATTGTCCGATGGAAATATAAAGTTCACTCAGTTCATGCAGGCTGCAGCCTTTGGGGACCGCTGTGTGGCAATGGTTGGAGAGAGAGAGAGAGAGATTTGGAGAAAAACTTGCCGGCTTTTCCTTTTATGATTTCAATCCGTCGGAGTCTCGTTGGTGTGGCCGTTCACTTGTGGCCTCTCCTTTAGCTAAAGCCGTTCTTCCGTGGTGAGCCTGCCAACCCAGGCAAGGGAGGACACACACGAGCCCCCCACTGGCTGTCGCTATTAAACGCTGTCACGGGATTTCTAGCGTTTCTCCTGGTGCATCTAAAGAGGTTCTTCCGCAGACCCTCTTTTATCCTTACTCAGATGTCAATCAGGTTGGGATGATGCAATCCCTCAAACAGCCCACTCTGGTCGTCCCCTGAGGGGTTTCAATGAATAGTACAGTACTCAATACACAATTCCGTCTCCAAGAGACAATAGCCATTATCAATGGTTTCGTTTCGCTGAGGCCAGGACACATTCCAAACCCTGTGTATTCTGAGTGTCTCTCTCATTTCCTGGGTCCCAGACCTGAATTAATAGCGATCTTGTGATTCTCAAAAAGGAGGGGGCTACTTTGTACCCTTCGGCCCCTCAGAGTTGCTTCACATTCATAACAGTGTAGCTATTGGTGATCCATTGCACCTACCTAATTTGTAATGCCTGATATTTACATTAGTTCAAGAAAAAACCTTGAATTAATATAAATATCAGGTACTTATGATATGTATTTATGATACATATCAAATGATACATGATATATATCATATACCATGTGTGATATTGATGATACATTATATACATTTATGTTACGATAGGAATTTATAGCAGAAGAAGATATTTACAACCACTTTCTGCCATAAAGCATCCTGAAGGAGAGTTTAACATTCAGTAAGCCATCAATTTCTGCCTAACATACTTTTCATCATTTTAGATGTGTGGATTGTAATGTCATTACAAGAGCACATATTGTCCTCAGATTACCGTAGTGTTCCGCTCCCATATGCTGTTCGTTACCTGGACGACTCACAAGTCAGAAGTGCAATTGTGAACCAGGTTCCTCCAGGGGAGAAGATGCCAGCAGCCAGCAAGGTCCATCTCACTGGTCTCCCAGATGCTTGTCCGAATGTATGGGCTGCACATTAAGGGCTTTTGTCAGCTAAAGATAACCTGCAATTCAAAATACAATGAGTTTTAAAATAGAAAAATATTTTAAACTATGATATTTCAGCACCTACAATAGTCAAATGTGAAAGTCCAATCTCTATCACCCTGCATAATAATGAAAGAGAACTAATTTTGAAAAATGCCTTTTAGTTTCCTATTTGTGCCAATCTTTCAAAGCAAATGAAGGCAACATCCATCATTTAAACGTTTCGGGCCGAGACATCTTCATCAAAAATCCTGATCAACGTCAGCTGTTTATTTTCCTCCAAGAGTGCTGGCTGACCTGCTCAGTTCCTCCAGCATGTTGCATGTATTACCCATCGTCAGGGGTTCCACTGTCTGCTGCCATCGGGCAGGATCTGAAAACCTGTAGTACTGTGCAAACGACTTGGGCACAGATACATCACCAGGGTGCCTAAGACTTTTGCTCGCTACTGTATTTATCAACTTGGACCGGAGAGCGAGTTTGTAAATCTGGCAGGAATAAAGGATGTTGGGAATGGTGAGGTGGAATGCCATGGGAGGGGCATGGGGTGAAGGGGTGCCACAAGTGGAGATTTGCACACCCAGACCTGAGACACCAGGCAAGGTCATTTAATTCCAAACAACTGGTTTATTAATCATTACAGAATGTCTCTCGAGTGTTTCCCCCTCCCTCCACTCTCCCTTCCCCTTTTGTCAACCTTGATTCCCTTCTCCCCGCTCCCTTCCCACTCTCAGTCCACAATAGAGACCCAAGTTAGAATCAGGTTTATCATCACTCACATATGTCATGAATACCTTTTTTGCATCAGCAGTACAGTGCAATACATAAAATTACTACAAAACTGTGCAGAAGTCTTAAGCTCGCTCACTATGTTTATACGCCCAAGATTTTTGCACAGTACTGCATATAAATTATATTATAAAATAATATAAACTAACATATGATTCAAAAAATTTTAATAAAGGAAAATAAGTAGTGCATCACAAATCCATTCATTTAGGTAGACAACACATAAAACTGAAAAACTTGCAGTTCAGACCAGGCTGTGCTGAGGAGGCCAAAAGGCTGAGAACGCGTGAAAGATCAGGAGTTAAATCTCCTTCACACTCAACAACAGCTTCTTCCTCACTGCCATCAGATTACTGAACCAACGTGAAAAATCCTAACACTTCTTTAAAGCAAGTTTCCTTTTCTCTCTCTCTCTCTCAGCTGTGTACTAATGTCATTTTGTTTACTTTGTCACATATGCATTATTTGTTACCTGTGTTTACAGTGTGTTAATTTAGTTACTCATATTTGTAATGTATTGTGCTGCTGCAGAAAGCTCGGTACTGGAAGTTGAATAACCATTTTCCTAACATGACCAGCTGCTGGACACCAGAGACCCTTTTAAACTGACCTCTGACAACACTTGCCATGACTTTGTGTGCAGCTTTCATCAAGGTTAGTGTCATGGAGGGGCTCCCAGTCTTTATCACTACCTCTCACTGAGGGGGTCTATGGACCCCAGGAGGGGAACTGCTGGGCTGTCGTGAATCATTGCTTCAAAGTTGATCACAAATTCTCAGTCAATACACTTACTGACATTTGCTTTTCCAAAGGCTGAGCACAAGTCTATACCGGCGACAGCCTGTAGAGGGCAATATGGACTCAACATGTGATCCAGACTAGCTTTAATGTGCACAAATGTACCAGAGGATTTCAGCTTTTCCCTGTTTTTATGTGATCTGAAGTGATAAATTGTGTGCTTGCTATGAAGGAAATTTCCCCCAGACATCTGAATGCAACCTTTCTGTTTTTGGGAATCACGTGTAAGCAAAGCCTGCTAAAAGAATCATACAGCACTACAATATAGAAAAAGGCCCTTCAGCCCCTCTAGTCAGAGCAAAACTGTTATTCTGCCTAGTCACATTAACCTGCACCTGGACAAAGCCCTCCATATCCCATCCATTCACTTACTTATCCAAACTTCTCTTGACTTTACTGTTCATCCAGTTAATTGAGGATTTTGCCAACTGAAAGCTTGGTAATCATTGTCAATTCATGCTCTTTTTCAAGTCACACACTATCCTAATTGAGAGATAAATTAATGATTCTTCATTGATGTTGTGCCCGGAAATCCCAACGGATGCTATTGTGGGAGTAGCTTCAGCATAAGAATTGCATTAGTTCAAGGGATGGCCCATAACTACTTGCTCAAAGGCAAATGGAAATAGACATCACTATTGCAGGTGACTGCCACTTGTTGAGAATAAATTAAAAGAAAAAAATAACATGCACCTTTTCTTTCTGCTTTAAGGTACAGGATTGCAAATATAATTAGGTGGTATGACAGGCAGCGGGGGAGCTGCATATCCTCGGTTGTAACATGGACTAGGCCTCAAGTCATGGGTTTGTCTGCTGCTGTAGTCCAGGAGAGGAGACTCCAGAGGCAGTGCAGCATGGCATCCGTGATCGGTTGGGGGCTGGCCTCTCCTGCCCTCTAGTGTTCATTCAGTGTAATGTCAGGCTGGATTGCCTGCACACTGTCGCACTACGCACTGTCGGGAACTCCCCAACAAATTGTGGAAAATGTTGTTCAGGGCTTTGGGTTACAGTTGTGGTATTTTGCATCACTATATTGTTTTTCCTTGATAATTTGAATGTGCTGTGTTTGCTTTGCACCTTATCCCCAGAGGAATTGTTTCGTTCAGCTGTTTCCATGTATGGTTGATTTGATTAATACACATCCTGCCGAATCCAATAATGTATTTTTACTGAGACATAAAAAATCCCCTTAATTGGAATTTCTGTTCAAATGTTTGTTAGTATTCTCATTCCCGTTTTGTTAATATCCCGTAGAACAAAAGAATGTCACTTTTTATTGTGTTTCTTATCATCCAATCTCTCATTTCAAATTTCAAGATGGAAGCTATTGCGGTAATGTGTTTTAATTTTCTACAGTAGCTAATCTGATGCAGCCTTGGAAGCATTATATAGAAAACCACCTTACTATGATAAAATGATCTGTTGTGGTGACTAGAAGAAGTTGATAAGGACTATAGAGAATCTTTTGCTTAATTGTATAATTAATGTATATAAATACCTAGCATTTAAACATTCTGTTAAAACATTTCATTTGCTCTATATCATCAGATTTCTACGATTCTAGCAGACTTTTACGGATGTGCCACAGAGAGCATTCTAACTGGTGTGGAGGGGCCACCACACAGGATCGGAAACAGATCCACAGGGTTGTAAACTCAGCCAGCTCCAACATGGGCACTAGCTTCCCCACAACTGAGGACGTCTTCAAATGACGATGCCTCAAAAAGGCAGCCTCCAACATCAAGGTCTCCACCACATGGGACATGCCCTGTTCTCTTTACTACAGTCAGAGAAGTGGTACAGGAGGCTGAAGACACACACTCAATATTTTCAGAACAGCTTCTTCCCCTCCACCATCAGATTTCTCAATGGACAATGAACTAATGAATACTACCTTTCTTCTGGTTCTCTTTTTACACCACTTAATTTTTAAAAAAAACCTTACTGGAACTTATGGTCTATTTTATTTATTGCACTGTACAGTTGCTGCAAAAAGAAACAATTTTCATGATAGAAGACATCTGATTCTGAGACCACAACTGCAAACTCCTCTACCTCCCCTCATTAGCCAGTCATAAAATGTTAACTATTCTATATTAGTTCAATATTAGTTCCAAAATGTTTAACATTGAATGTAATTACATGATTATCTCACAGTTGTACTGGGATCAAATATGTTATCTGCACTGCTGGAATTATCATATACAGCACATAGAAATGATCGATTTCACATTGGATTGCTATCTTATGAGAAAACACACATTTTGGCTGCTTTGGTGCTCAAAGTACAATAGCTGTGTAATGAAATTATGTTGAAGGGGTTTCACTTTTCATTACTGGATTACCCTGTTCTGTCCAGTAGCACATACCACCAACTGATGTTAGGAAGGATTCTCAGGTGACATTTTGTTATTGAGATTTCAACATTATTGAAAATACGTCTGAAACTTTGTGGAAGAAAATCATTCCAAATCTTAAGAGACGGCCTAAGAAGTTGGTCGTAAATTGTTTAGGTGTACGGTAGGAATGAAAAGTTGCTCCAATTTGCATGTGGTAAAGCAATATTTTTAAGCACATGAAATTCATTGCAGAGTCTGATTTCCAATGCTGATAATGTTCAGCTATTTTAACCTAGCTTATTTCTAACTTCAGTCATAATAGGCATTTGTAAAGAAGTTTAATTTTATTGTCTGCCAAAGCACGTTTTGTTGTTTGAATCTTGGGAACCTTTGAATGAGTAATCAAGTCTTCTGACACAGTGAATTACTTAAATTAAGCAACTGAGAGTTTGCAAATAATATTAAGCTCAGTGGCTAGGAAATAGCACAGGAAGGATCTCACCACAATCTTCTTAAGGGTAGTTAAAGACTGGAAGTAAATGCTGGCCCAAATCCTTCAAATGAAGTAAATACTTAGTCCGCCAGAAAAAGCAGGATCTCCCAGTGGCCACGGTCCACCAGCATTTTGTGTGTGTTGTTGTTTAAATACTTAGTTGTTGGGTCTTTGCAGCTCGATATTGGGAAGAGTGCAGTCAATCACTTTGGATCCGAAAAAGATAAATTGAAACGTTTTAAAATAGAAACAATGAACTGTGGAGAAGCAAAGAGATGTGCCTTAATAGCACAAAATTTTAGAAATCCTCAGCAACATGTGAGAAAAGTGTCACACTTTGAACTGGCCACCAAAGGGAGAGAAAGAGAGGGAGATGACAAGACCGCTCACTTCCTGCTCACCTGCCTGTAAGACTGATTATTGTCAATGTTATCACCTGCGACTTGTTTGAAGCCCTATATCAGAATCAGGTTGAAGTGCACCGGCATATGTCGTGAAATTTGTTAGCTTTGCAGCTGCAGTACAATACAGTATGTGATAACTATAGAAAAAAACTGAATGACAGTAGGTATATACATATTTATATTAAAGAGTTAAGTTAAAATAAGTAGTGCAAAAACAGAAATTTAAAAAAGTAACGAGGTAGTATTCATGGGTTCAATATCCATTTAGACATTGGATGGCAGAGGGGAAGAAGCTGTTCCTGAATTGCTGGGTATGTTCCTTCAGGCTTCTGTACCTCCTCCCTGATGGCAACAGTGAGAAGAGAGAGTGGCCTGGGTGGTGGGGGTCCTTATGATGGATTACACTTTCTAAAGCACCACTTCTTGGATACTACGGAGGCTAGTACCCATGAGGGAGCTGAATAATTTTACAACTTTCTGCAACTTACTTTGATCCTGTGGAATAGTGTCCTCCCCCCCCCCACCCCCATACCAGACAGTGATGCTGCCAGTCACAATGCTCTCCATAGTTCATATGTAGAAGATTTTCAGTGTTTTAGGTAACAAACCGAATCTCCTTCAATTCCTAATGAAATGTATGAAATACATATAATGAAAAGAGTGCATGCTCACTCTTAAGTTTTAAGAATAAATTGGATAGATACATGGATGGGAGAGGTCTGGAGGGTTATGGACTGGGTGCAGGTCAATGGGACTAGCGGAATAAAGTTTCAGCACTGACTAAAAGGGCTGAATGGCCTGTTTTCTGTGCTGTAGTGTTCTATGGTTCTACGTTCTCTGTCTTATGTTCTTTATAGCTATGCTGATATGGTAGGTTAGGTCCTCTGAGATACTGACACTCAGGAAATTGAAACTGCTCATTCTCTCCACTTCTGGTCCCTCTACGAGGATTGGTGTGTGTTCCCGCATCTTACCCTTCCTGAAGTCCACAATCAGTTCTTTGGTCTTACTAATGTTGAGATAGGTAGATAGATACTTTATTGATCCCAGAGGAAATTACAGTGTCAAGGTAGCATTACAAGTGCACAGATATACAAGTATACAAATATTAGAAAAGAAGTAAGAAAGAATGGAAAAGACGTTATCTCAAAGAGTCTAATAGGAGAGTGTGTGTTTACTTCCCCCAGCTGTAGGTTGACTCACTACAGAACCTAATGGCCGAGGGTAAGAATGACCTCACAACCCACTTTGGAGCAGAGTGGTTGTCAAGGTTATTGCTATGACACCACTCAACTAGCTGGTATAACACTCTCTCTCTCCTGTACGCCCTCTTGTCACCATCAGAGATACTGCTAAGAATGGTTGTATCATCAGCAAATTTGTAGATGGCATTTGAGTACATCTAGCTACACAGTCCTGGATGTAGAGAGAGTAGAGCAGTGGGCTAAGCACACACCTTTGAGGTGTGCCAGTGCTGATTGTCAGTGAGATGGAGATTGTGATCTACCAGTTAGGAAGTAAGTTGCTTGTCCCTTGTTTCTTTGTCATTCTTGGAATTATCTTCTGTAAGTGAAGCCTTGCCTTAGTAAGACTGTCTAGTTTCTGAAACTCGAGTTAATTTTTTTGGATTCTGACTTTGCCTGTGAGATTTTTTGAAACTGCCTGTATCTGACTATTAAGAAATCCAGTATAGCCTCGTTGGATATTCTTCTCTCATTTTGCGAGAGCTTTCTCTGCAGTTGGGTTCACCAATATTCAGTGTGAGGGAAGTTAAAACTGAAGGACTTAACTAGTCAGTTGTAACAAAAAGAAGAACATATTTAACATTTCAGATCAATGACCTTTCATCAAAATAATCCGATGCCTGTCCTGGCAAATATTTCACCTTTATTTTGTCCAGAGTTTACACTTCAGTGCTTCTCTACAGAGACGGTATGTTTATGTATAAAAAACTTTTATTAAAATAGTGGACAGATAATGTAAAAGTCTAGTGGAGTGTTGATTTTAATCTTGTGGGTTGAACATAGAGACCATTTTACTTTCATAAATCCTTAATCCGATGACAGCAGGAATACTTTGATAAATTTTTGGCCATCATGTTTCAACGATTTATGACGACCATGGAATAAAACCAGAAATCAGATATCCCATGTCACATCCTACCTATGGAAAGAGAATTTGTGTTGCAGGTTCAGCTTGATGAAGCTTATCAGAATTGGGAAAAAAATAAAAAGATCTATTGTAAGTTACAAGCTAGGCAGAAGGATAAACAGAACAAAGGAAATGTTTGTGATGAGTTGAAGACATGTGTTGCTTAGTGATAATTGACTTTGGAGCTGTATAATTACTGCCTGGGGTATGTGAATAAAGGGAGAAGAACGAAGATATTTATGAGGTTAAACACAACAATATATTGGGGCAGAGATGTAAAATACAAATGTTATTAGATAGCTGACAACAAAAAAATGCTGGAACTGCTCAGCAGCTCAAATAGCTTTTGTAGAGAGAGATAAATAAAGTTATGTAACAAGTATATATCTTTATATGAGATCCAGCCAGTTCTGATGCATAGAAGAAACAAAAGCCTGGTTATTTAGAATTGGATTGAATTTTTAGTCCAGAAGGGCTGATAAGGGCCAAGAGAGAAAATAAGGTACCACACCAGAAGCTTCCAATGGGCTTCATTGGAACATTTGTGAAAGGTGAAAAACAGGAAGGAAAAAGCAGAAGTGGATGGAGAATTAAAGCTTGGGACCAGTTTTACAAGCTGAGTAGGGTTGTTCCACAAAACATCTGCCAACATGGAGAGCAACTTGTGCACATCTAGTGCAGTACTCTAACCTGGCAGAGGAGCAAGTGAACTGCTGCTTTATCTAAGGAAATATTTGGTTTCCTGGATGGTGGGAGGTGGAGGGAAAGCATAGCACAGTGACCTAGGACCAGGTGGCAGCGTAAGATTATTAGAGAATAGTTGGTGGGCAGAAGATCTAACTGAGATTATTAAAATAACCTCCCCAATTGATAACAAAGCTAGAAATCATTTTCTTGTGGGAAATTTTGAACAACTGGTAATAATAAAATTAGAGCCAGGCTACGAGAGAAACCAGGAAGCAGGGTGTTATGGAAAAATATGTTCTATTTTCTCCTCTATCTCTCCACTCCCCACTCCCAGCTGATGGGAGTCAGATGAATGCTTCAAGATAAAGACTGATGAGGTAAAGGTATTGAGGCACATAAACAAACTGAATAAATATGCCTAAATGGATTATTAGGCGCAATATATTTGAATAGCAGGGCAAGCTCAAGTGCTGATAGCCCATTCCAGTCCTCAGCTTTCCTCTGTTAGTCAGGCTGGTTGCCAACAAATGTAAATAAATTCAACTCTATCTAACGCAGCAGGCTACTTGCAAGCTGGTGTCTTGTGCACAGCAGGGTTGGTGCGGAAGATCAGAGAGAAAATCAATTTTATTGACGAGGTGTGATTCCCAGGTAGACAAAGATTATAATGAAACACATAGTAAAAAAATGTCATGAAGTAAGCAGTCACCAGAGGCTTGAGTCTATTCTTTCAGGGCTTTGCATGTGAAAATGGTAGAGCTATGCACCATTGGAAAATAAATCAAACTTAGCTGCTAACTCATAGACTACTTGAGGAGATTTATGGAAAGCCGATTCACTGGGGCAAATCTTCCAAATGTTCAGAAATCACCATTTCACAACCTCCGTAACTTCTGTAACTTTTTCTTCACTGAAGTTCTGGAGAGTAGATCACTTACGGTATATGTTGAGAAGTTTGTGGATGTGTTGTGACTGTCAAGGAAAGCCACTGGAGAGACATGCTGCTGGTAGCATAAAGGTACTTCTTCGGCACACACAAGCTAACAGTATTTGGAGTCACTCTGGAGCGAGGCTCGCTGATCCAACATTACATCATATTTTCACAAGCTAAAAAACAAAGGTAATAATAGGACAATTTCTAGAGTTACAATACTTTCACACTGCTTCATTTAAGTGCGATATAATTTTCAGATGCCTAGATCTTCATAGTAACACACCCAAAATGAGTGTTAATCACTGCTGTCTCTGAGTAGCCTTTAACCAATGAGCACCTCAGGTGAATGGGGCGTTTGTTGCATTCATGCATATGCAGACATCTTGGGGCAATTGGGTGTCTCCTGGTCTGCAATTAACCCCAAAATGCAGCTCTAAGAAGACCACTGGGGTGAGCTACATTTTAAATTCAATCTATAATCCACATTCAGATCTGAAGACTGGTTGGTTTGAAATTAATTCCATAACCCTAGAACACACCCTGACAGGATGCACGTTGCTCAGGGCACTTGCTTCAGTAATCACGTTGATAAGATCATAGCTGGTACGTTCCCTATCTGTGCTGCCTATGGAAGAGTGACTGACTTAACATTTTACTCCTTAGGTTTTTCAAAATATCAACCAACGAAAAAAAACTTGTCTTGATCTTTTGCCTTGACTTCTATATTTCAGTCAGGAACAATATTTATTAATATTAGACTAAATTTCAAATAAACTCTTCTCAGGCTTCCAGCCAGGTAGAGGTATGGATTTTAACTGATGTTTTGCTGACAAACTCTGCCATCTTCCTCAGATATGGTGCCTGGGCATGTCTAGTCTGTTCAAGTCAAGTCACTTTTATTGTCATTTCGACCATAACTGCTGGTACAGTACATAGTAAAAATGAGACAACGTTTTTCAGGATCATGGTGTTACATGACACAGTACAAAAACTAGACTGATCTACATTAAAAAAAACAACACAGAGAAAGCTACACTAGATTACAGACCTACACTGGACTGCATAAAGTGCACAAAAACAGTGCAGGCATTAGAATAAATAATAAACAGGACAATAGGGCAAGGTGTCAGTCCAGGCTCTGGGTATTGAGGAGTCTGATAGCTTGGGGAAAGAAACTGTTACAGAGTCTGGTCGTGACAGCCCAAGTGCTTCGGAGCCTTTTCCCAGATGGCAGGGAGAAGAGATTGTATGAGGGGTGCGTGGGGTCCTTCATAATGCTGTTTCCTTTGTGGATGCAGCGTGTAGTGTAAATATCAGTAATGGCGGGAAGAGAGACCCCAATGATCTTCTCAGCTGATCTCACTACCCACTGCAGGGTCTTGCGATCCAAGATGGCATATTATGTGATCATATTTATACCCCCAACGTCCATCCCTCCTGATTGGTTAGTCCTCATCCAACCAGGTTTCTGCTGTCAGTTCTTACTTAGAGTGAGACCTTTATCTTTGTTAAAGTTCTTTTCCTCTAGTCTTATTTGGAATGGATTCTTTCACCAGGCGGTCCCAAAAGCCATTGGCTTGGCACAGGAGTTTTGTTCCAGCAAAACTCCTACGGCCATTGTGAATGCAATGTTTGCTACTACTGATATCTCTGGGTAACCCAAAAGGATACACCTTCTGAGCTCCTGGATGAGGGTTTCCACCATGCGTCCTGTCTGGCCAATGTACATTGACTAAATGTGTTATTATAAAACTATTCATTTCTAACAATAATTAAATTATTTTGGATTCATAAAAAATCCTTGTCTTATACTTAACAAATTTATTAACCCCTTACAATCATATGTTAAAATCGATAATTGAATTGGATCAACCTCAAGTACACCATGTTCCTGATGAAGGGTCTCGGCCCGAAAAGTTGGCTACTCTTTTCTCATGGCTGCTGCCTGACCTGCTGAGTTCTTCCAGCATTGTGTACGTATTCTTTGATCCACAGCATCTGCAGTTGTAGTTTTGTGCACCATGTTTCTAAGTACTGCGTGAAATGTTAATGCTGATTTGTAAACCAAAACACTTCGATGAAACAATACTGAAAACTGTGCAGAGATCAGAATCAGTACACAAATGAGATTCTTCAGTTTTCAATGATATATTCTAACATGCCAAATACAGTGCATCAGCATTTTCATTTAATAGATGTTTATTGACAAATAGAAGATGACACAGCCTTCAGTATCTTGATAAATGGTGATATAGATTATATTCTCTCTACTATTATATTGCAAAATTATCACAAAGACTGCAATGCAAGGCTGACGTTTCATTGCACACTATTATTGAAGCATGTACATTTAGTCATAAAATATGCATCCAGGTTTAAACTGGAAAGAATTCTGAATGTCAATTTTTAATGCAGCTTAGTTTTTTTTTACCTTCAGGGCTTTTTTCCTTAGTCATTTGAAAGTTCAGACAAATGAGTCTTGCGCTTTTATTCCACACATTCATATTCTGCTGCTGTTCCTTCATGCTATGAAATTAAAACATGCAGCTCCAGATCTATTTAAAGTAATAATCTATGTCTGCAAGAATTCAATAAAATATTTATTTTTACAGTATTATTATAAGTTACTGTGCCAGAAAGCTGCCAAGTATAGGTTAACAGCAGGTTGACTAAATTAAAATAGCTTAGATTTGATTAATATTTACAGAATAGTTTTTTTAAAAATAGTAATTGAGAGGCACATGATGAGACAACACGGCCTCCAAACACGTTTCTCAAATTTATACTCTTATGTTCATTTATTCTCAGGCACAAAGAAATGTTTTGTTCTTTTACGTAACTTTAAAAATTAATCTGGTGCTCATTTCTCAGAGTCATTAGAAATTAGCAGAACTGGTCTCCTAAGCAGGCTTAAATTGAATTGACAGTCCTATTTATGCACAGCTTCATTTAGTTACCTTTCCATTGGAAAGTAAGAGTGGAGGATGACTGAAGTAGATTAATTTCAACTCCTGATTCTTCCCTTTATTGGGAAAGAATTAACAGGTTAGTCTTATGAAGATAGCCACCAAGATTACTGCTTATTGCTTCTAACTATGTTCAAATAATAAGCCTACATTGATGACTACAACTCAACATAATTATTTCCAATGTTCAGTGATCTGTGACTTTTCCTCACTCATTCATCTAAAGCCATTGTTGGGGACTGAGACAGTGGACCGTGGAAATGGAAACTCAGAAGCCTTGGAATTTCCACAGACTCAACAATTCAGAGATCTAACAGGCCCAAAGCATTGGCTGACCTGCAAATGACAGATGGGGATTTGAAAATCTAGTATGTGATATACGATTGAAAAATGTAAATACTATTTAAAAGAAAGCTGGTTGGGTACTGCAAGTGAAAATTAGCCCTAGAATGTGTCACAACCACGGATTCTGGAGCAAGGTCTATGCCCCTGTGCTGCAGGTAGTGCAACAGGTTCAAGAATTGCGCTCATGAGTTTGCATACACTTGTAAATTAGTGTTCCATTATCTTGTCTTGTCCATACTGCACCAGCCGCCGCCACTGGGCTATAAACGTGCAGGAGCAGTGTGTGGTTAAGTGCCTTGCTCAAGGATACAGATGCTGCTTCAGTTGAGGCTCGAACTAATGACCTTCAGGTCGCCAGCCAAAGCCTTAACCACTTGGCTACGTGCTATTTAACTGCCTTCTTTTTGTTCAGGTCTTGTTGAGCCTTGACCGTAAGCACAGCAACGTTTACACTCCCAGCTTATCTTTATCATAGAAACATAGAAAACCTACAGCATAATACAGGCCCTTCAGCCCACAAAGTTGTGTCGAACAGGTCCCTACCCTAGAAATTACTAAGGTTACCCATAGCCTTCTATTTTTCTAAGCTCCATGTACCTATCCAAAAGTCCCTTAAAAGACCCTATCGTATCCGCCTACACTACCGTTGCCAGCAGCCCATTCCACGCACTCACCACTCTCTGAGTAAAACTCTTACCCCTGACATCTCCTCTGTATCTACTCCCTAGCACCTTAAACCTGTGTCCTCTTGTGGCAGCCATTTCAGCCCTGGGAAAAAGCCTCTGACTATCCACACCATCAATGCCTCCTTATCCTTATTCTTGACTGAGAAAGAAGACTACTGTTTCAAATGATGCTATAAAGCACTTAGTGTTTAAATATTGCTTTCAACTTTGGTGTTGGCATTTGAGAGTTTTAGTTAACAGCCCTGTTGGCCTACCGTTTTTTTGTTTCCTTTAAATTCTGCAACAGTTTGCATTAAAGTCAATGTACTTTTGACCTGCTTCAGCATCTCTCTCTCTCCACACTTGGGCTACATCCGAACATTCTGACAGCTTGTCTAAGTAATTTGCCAAAGCAATACAAAGCTAATATTGTTTGTTTCAGACTCCCATTCCCTTTGTGCACTTCTACCTGCACTTCAGACGTAGTGTTAGTAGCCTTGCCTCAAGTGTCAGGTCAAAGGCTGAAGCCGTTATCCAGATCTTTGAGGATGCTACTGTCTCAGGGGAGCATAATGTCTTACAATTATCAACCATTTGTCATTAGCATTAAAGATACAGGTTTCCCCCGCCAACCGAAGGTAGAGCGTTCCTATGAAGCCTTTAGTAAGTCAAAATGTCGTAAAGCGAAGAAGCAATTACCATTAATTTATATGGGAAAAATTTTTGAGCATTCCCAGACCCAAAAAATAACCTACCAAAATCATACCAAATAGCACATAAAACCTAAAAAAAACGGCACGTACACGCATGCACACACACCTACCTGCGCAAGGCTTCATGGTCACGGTAGTCTTTCCTGGGGTAAACACAAGTTTAAAGTGGGCGCCTTTTCTCGTAAAAGCAGAAATCCTCTCGGATTTCTTTCGGTTGGCGAAAACAGGTACTAATTTGGGTCTTTCGTACAAGTGAAGCGGCGTAAAGCAAACTTTTGTAAAGTGGGGACACCAGTGCCTCAATACTCTAATGAAGAAGGACGATGGTTCTCCTAGTGACTTGGCTAATGTTAGCAAGTTGGTTTTACATTATTATCTGCATTTCACTAGGAGAAAAAAATTACATTTTCGGATCCTTGGCAATATAAATGGTGCAGAAGAGATTTATGAGGATTGCCGGGGCTGACGACTCATCACCATGAAAAATTATTTCGACTAGTAGAGTTTTCTTTGGAACAAAGGATGTTGAGGGGAGAGATTTCAGGAATATTAAGCTACAAGAGCCCTGAAAGGGTAAAAAGAAAGGACCTATTACCACAGCAGAGACTAGAATAACTAGCAGGCATTGATTAAAATTTTAAAAGGAGGATTAAAGTGAAGTTGAGAAAAAAATAATGTATGTAAAAGAGAGGATATCATTAAAATTTCTTATTCATTCTCCATCACTGTGCTTTTAATTCGCAGTCCAGAAACTATCAGTGAGGTGCTTCATTAATGGGTTGGAGTAAGTGGCAGGATGAAATATTTCAAGGTGCTTCAGAATTAGAAAGGGTCAAGTCCAACAGGAGTGGACTGATTCCTTTAGAAAGATGGCAGATTCATCAGGAGGCTGATGGGAAAAGAGAGGATCTAAGGACGCAGCACCACAAAATCTTTCAGAGTGGAAAACTACTGATATCCTATATTTATCGCATGACCTCACAGGAACAGGGTAATAAGCCAGGTTGTTGAATTTTACTGATATTTTGAATTTAATCCTAGAGGAAATAGTAATCTACTGAAGGCAGGGATAAATATGTATATACATATTAACATCTTCCCTGAAAGACAAACATTACAGCTCCTAATGTAATGTATACACCACAAAAGGTTATACAAAAGGTAACTTGAAAATTAAGACTAAGATGTTAAGCTCTTTATTACAGAGGTGTGGTGTTGTGTGATTAATATTTAAGTAATCTTGTATACATACTTGTTGATTAAGTATTCTTGTTCATTTAAATGCTTAATTACAGGTTATATGTAAAAATACATTAATTGCGTATGTTATTACGCTACCACATGATACGTGCGTGGCTCGCTAAAAGTCAACTGGAAATTAGACCTGCATATCAGATCCCAGTGTCTTCCTTTGAATTAGTTTAATGTTTTGAAATCACAAAACATAACATATGGGGCTGGAGGAGATTGCAGAATCAGTAAAGTGTAATCCTATGAAGGGATTCAAAAGCAAGGTCAAGGGAGTTATAGTCACGGTATTGCTTAACTGAGAAACTGCATATATTAATGTATATAGGGTTGATGGTTGACCATGACTTGATGTACAGTAAGTTAGAACTAGAGCAGTAAAGGTTACCTTGAGTTTTTGGTAAGTAGAGAAGGGAATGCCAATCAAAGGTGCTTTGGAATAGTCAAGTCTGCAGTTAACAAAAGCATGATTAAAATTTCAGCAACAGACATATTGTGTGAAGAATGCAATCGGGTATACAAGTGTGATTTGAGATAAGTAGCTGCTTGGAAAATACTGCTGTCATGGGTCGTATGCAAGATAAGTTTATCAGAAGTTCATTACAACTCGGTCACCTTCAAGATATCTATATGAAACTATACTTGCATGAAAGCCCCAAAGTTAGCAAAAGTTTTGCATTAACCACACCCCTAAGCTTTGAACACAGTGATGGATTTCCAGTAAATTTCCTCATAATTGCTTGAACAATTTGAAATTGGGGCATTTGGTGCAAAAAGTACATTGAAACATGAATTCATCAAAACCCTGGTACTCTGTAATGAACAGATAAAGGGATATACTTTATATCCTTTTCCCATTTCTAACAATTTTATTAACCCTTCACCATCATTGTTAAAATGAATAATTGAATTGTGTGGATTGACCTCAAATATTCTATGTTTCTGAGTATTACATTAAATATTAATGCTGATTTGTAAATCAATGCTGAAATCTGGGCAGAGATCAGAAACAGTACAGAGGATGAGATTCTTCCATTTTCAATAACGTTTATTTACTATGGCAAAAACAGTACATCAACATTTTTATTTAACAGATGTTCATTGATAAATAGAAGATGACATAACCTCATACACCATGAGAGAAACTCATACACCATGGATTAAAGTGAAAAGCAATTTAATTTGCCCTATTGTTTATTTTTTGTCAATTTATGACTAATTCAAATTCATGTTAATGCAGGTCTTGAGCATGTAAAATAATTAGTCATATAATGATTATTTTCTGTGCAGATGAGAAAGCAGATTTTCATTTGCTGGAAATATTTTGTTTAGTGCTGTCTGTTAAGGATTCCCAGAAATAGCGAAGTATATTAAATAAAAGCTTTCATTGCTTTTAAAAGCAATCACTTACACCTTGAATGATATTTTCCAAAAAAAATGTTACTTAAACCCTGTACCATAGGATATTGTCACACAATAAGCCAAAACAGTTAATTTGATAGAAGTACTATTTAAATTACTATTTCTTAACCAGTTCATACTAAATAGGACATTTTCCCTGAGAGACAAACCTTTTACGCAAGGTTTCCTGTGCAATGGATAACAAAAACTGATATAGAAGATAACTAAAGAATTAAGATTCAAGATCTACTAGAATTTTAATGGACTGTCTAATAATGAAGATGCATGTTCAAGAAAACTAAATCGATGATATAGCACAAATAGGTTGGAAACCTTTAAAATAAAAGCTTGAGATGTGAAGAAATTCAATCAGAAAGAAAAAAGTCAGATTAATTGTAGGAGTAAATTATATGAAAAATTATGAATATAAATTGTTTGTTCACTGCCACTCGCTTAGTTGAGATTTCCATCAGCAGTGGAAGGATGTTTCTGACAATTCAGTTTAACCAAATGGTCAGCATCCAAGAGAAGAGAGCGCATACTCTCTATTAAGCAGCAGCCACATAGTGTGATTCCAAACTTGTCATCCAAGTTATTTCAGCTACAAGTCCAATAACAAAAGTTCTGCACATGCCGCTTCAAAACTGTAAAATGTAAAATGAGCTTTCAGTGAAAGCCAGGGAGTAGATGTTCTTCACTCGTAGGTTTGATAGGTGAAATCTATACTCAATATATCACTAACTTGTAAACTAATGGCTGATCATTCCTTCAGCTTGGTGCCAGACACCTGGCATGGTTTATAGGCCCCAGTCCTTCCCTGTACAATGACATCAGAATCAGGTTTTATATCACCGGCACACGTCATGAAACTTCTTGTTGTGCGGCAGCTGTACATTGCAATACATAAAAACTGTAAATTTCAGCAAGTATATATATTTTTGATAGTTAATTTAAATAAATAGTGCAAAACAAGAGAAAAAAGAAAAAAAGTATTGAGGTTGTGTTCATGGGTTCAATGCCCATTCAGAGTTCTGATGGCAGAGAGAAAGAAGCTATTCGTAGATCATTGAGTGTGTGCCTTCAGGCTCCTGTACCTCCCCACTGATGGTAGTAATGAGAAGAGGGCATGTCCTGGATGCTGAGGAGGCTAGTGACCATGGTGGAGCTGACTGGGTTTACAATTTCCATGTTACAGGAAGAAGACTAGATTGACCTTTCACTTTGCTCATGACTCCATTCATCTTTAAAAAAATAACAAGGCCTGTGGAATTTCACAAAAGCAAGAATCTATATTAGATAGGAAGTCGGTTTTAAAGAGGAGAAATTTAGCAAGATGTGCTCTGAGGAGGTAAAGTCAACATGGTTGAAACCTCTGCATGATCACAGTCTCCTCATTTTATTGTTGAAGCCTCTGGTACCAAAATTACCTCACAAAAAAAAAGAGAAATATGAAGAGAATGCCAAAGTTAGAAATTGATGAAAAGTTGGAGGAACGGGGAGAGTAGGGCAAGGAGCAATGTGACAGAACATGTTGTAGTCAAGTCAAGTCACTTTTTATTGTCATTTCAACCTTAACTGTTGGTACAGTGCATAGTAAAAATGAGACAATGTTTTTCAGGACCATGGTGCTACATTAAACAGTACAAAAACTACACTGAACTATGTAAAAAAAAACACAGACAAAAAAAAACTACACTAGACTACAGACCTACCCAGGACTGCATAATGTGCACAAAACAGTGCAGGCATTACAATAAATAATAAACAAGACCATAGGCACAGCAGAGAGCAGTAAATTGGTGTCAGTCTAGGCTCTGGGTATTGAGGAGTCTGATAGCTTGGGGGAAGAAACTGTTACATAGTCTGGTTGTGAGAACTCGAATGCTTTGGTGCCTTTTCCCAGATGGCAGGAGGGAGAAGAGTTTGTATGAGGGGTGTGTGGGGTCCTTCATAATGCTGTTTGCTTTGCGGATGCAGCGTGTAGTGTAAATGTCTGTAATGGAGGGAAGAGAGACCTCGATGATCTTCTCAGCTGACATCACTATCCGCTGCAGAGTCTTACGATCGAAGATGGTGCAATTTCCGAACCAGGCAGTAATGCAGATGCTCAGGATACTCTCAATACAATCTCTGTAGAATGTGGTGAGGATGGGGGTGGGGTGGGAGATAGACTGTCCTCAGCCTTTGCAGAAAGTAGAGATGCTGCTGGGCTTTCTTTGCTATGGAGCTGGTGTTGAGGGACCAGGTGAGATCCTCTGCCAGGTGAACACCAAGAAATTTGCAGCAGAGAGTGGTCGCTCCGTACCCTCCTGAAGTCAACAACCATCTCTGTTGTTTTGTTCACATTCAGAGACGGGTTGTTGGCTCTGCACCAGTCCATTAGCAGCTGCACCTCCTCTCTGTAAGCTGACTCGTCGTTCTTTCTGATAAGACCCACCACGGTCGTGTCATCGGCGAACTTGATGATGTGGATAATTGTGCAGATAATAATAATCACACCAGCCATACTCAGTGAGAAGAGCCTATCGTCTTCAGCAGGGAAACACCATCATATTGATTTTTAAGTAAATAGTAATGAAGAAACAATTTATTCATAATTCATAATATAAGTTAATCCTACAATTAACCATTTTCATTAATTTAGGAGATGCAGGCATCATCACCTCTGGAATTTATTATCTACTAATTGCCCCTAAATTACATGAGGAGGCTCAGAATTAATCACATTGGTGAACCTGGAGTAACAGATTGGCCAGATTGGGAAAGATGGGAATGTTTTTACCTGTCAGCTCCCTCCCTCAAAAATCAAAAAGCAAATAAAATCTCTTGAAGAGCTTAAGGTAAAAGAACCCTGAGGAGAAGTGATCATAATATGATCGAATTCACTCCGAAATTTGAGAAGGAGATGTATCAGTAATACATTGGAGTCAAGGGAACTACAGAGGCATGAGAGAGAGAAGTTGGCCAGAATTTATTGGAAAAGAACATTGGCAGGGATGACAGTAGAGCAGCAATGGCTGGAATTTCTGGAAGCCATTTGGAAGGCATGGGATATATACATCCTAAAGAGGAAGAAGTATTCTAAAGGAATGATGACGCAACCGTGGCTAACAAGAGAAGTCAAAGTGGACAATTATAGGATTGGGAAGCTTATGAAAACCAACAGAAGGCAACTAAAAATTAATTCAGAAGGTAAATAAAGAAGGCAAAAGTGAACTAGCTAATAATATTAAACAGGATACCAGCAGTTTCTTCAGATACATGAAGTTTAAAAGAGCAGCAAGAGTGGATATTGGACCACTGGAAAACAATGCTGGAGAGGGAGTAATGAGGGCAACAAAATATGGACAAACTGATTAAGTATTTTGTATCACTGTGGAAGACACTAGCAGTCTGCTGGAAGTTCCAGATGTCAGGGGACATGAAGTTACCATAACTAGACAGAAGGTTCTTGGTAAACTGAAAGGTCTGAAGGTAGAGATGTCACATGGACCAGATGGTGTACACCCCAGAGTTCTGAAAGACGTTGCTGAAAAGATCGTGGAAGCATTGGTAATAATCTTTCAAGAATTACTAGATTCTGGAATGGTTCCAGAAGACTGGAAAATAGGAAAGGTCACTTTATTCTTCAAGAAGGATCTCAGGCAGAAGAAAGGAAACTATAGGCCAGTTAGTCTGACCTCAGTGGTTGGGGAGATCTTGGAGTCGATTAGTAAAGATGCGGTCTCAGGGTACTTGGAGGCACATGATAAAGTAGGCCATAGTCAGCATGGTTTCCTCAGGGAAAATCTTGCCTGACAAACCTGTTGGAATCCTTTGAAGAAATAACAAGCAGGATAGACAAAAGCAAATCGGTTGATGTTGTGCACTTGGATTCTTAGAAAGTCTTTCACGAGGAGCCACAGATGAGGCTGTTTAACTGGCTTCAAACCCATGGTATCACAGGAAAGATTCTAGCATGGATAGAGCAGTCACTGATTGGCAGGAGGCAATGAGTGGGAATAAAGGGAGGCTTTTCTGATTGGCTGCCTGTGACTAGTGGTGTTCCACAGGGGTCTGTGTTGGGCTGATTCTTGTTATATGATGTGCTGGATGTTGTATTTTCAGAAGGCCTTTGATAAGGTGTCACACATGAGGCTGCTTAACAAGCTACCTATAATGTGGTAGTACAGGAAAGATTCTAGCATGGATAAAGCAGTGCCTGATTGGCAAGAGACAAAGAGTGGAAATGAAAGGAGCCTGTTCTGGCTGGCTGCCGGTGTTCCTCAGGGGTCTGTGTTGGGACGTATTCTTTTTACGTTATATGACAATGATTTGGATGATGGAATTAATGGCTTTGTTGCAAAGTTTGCAGATGATATGAATGTAGGTGGAGGGGTGAGTAGCTTTAAGAAAGTGGAAAGGTTACGGAAGGACTTAGACAGATTAGCAAAATGGCAGCTGAAATACATTGTTGGGAAGTGTATGGTCACGCACTTTGATAGAAGAAATGAAAAGGTTGACAATTTTCTAAATGGAGAGAAAATACAAAAAAAAAACGGAGGTGCAAAGGGACTTGGGAGTCCTTGTGCAGGATTCCCTAAAGGTTAATTTGCAGGTTGAGTCTATGGTGAGGAAGGCAAATGAAATGTTAGCATTCATTTCAAGAGGATTAGAATATAAAAGTAAAAATGTAATATTATAAAGCTCTGGTGAGGCATCCCTTGGAGTATTGTGGGAAGTTTAGGAGGTTAGGGGCTCTTATCTTGGAAAGGATGTGCTGAAACTGGAGAGAGTTCAAAGGAGTTTCATGAAAATGATTCCAGGATTGAAAGGCTTGTCATATGAAGAGTGGCTGATGGCTCTGCCTCTGTACTCACTAGAATTCAGAAGAATGAGGGGTGACCTCACTGAAACCTATTGAATAGAGAAAGGCCTTGATAGAGTGGATGTGGAGAGGCTGTTTCTTATGATAGGAAGGTCTAAGACCAGAGGACACAGCCTCAGATTAGAGAGGTTTTTTTTAGAATGGAGATGAGGAGGAATTTCTTTAGCCAGGAGTGATGAATGTATGGAATTTTTTTCCTCAGGCATTTGTGGAGGCCAATCCTTTATGTATATTTAAGGTAGAGGTTGATAGATTCTTAATTGGTCAGGGCATGAAGGGATACAGGGAGAAGGCTGAACATTGGGGCTGAGATGAAAATTTTGCAGGCCATAATGAAATGGAGGAGCAGGCATGATGGGCCGAATGGGATAATTCTGCTCCTATATCTTATGGTCTTATGGTCCAAGATGGAAATTGAAATTACAGCAAAAAAATGCCAGGAGTACATCACAGGTCAGGCTGTCTCTATGGAGAAAGAAATAGAGATAATATTTTTGATTGCTGTTGTTTCATCAGATCAGATTTCGACAGTTCTGACGAAATGCCACAGGAAAAAGTGATTCACTTTTTACACAACTGTCAATGACAGCTGCTCTGCCCAATATCCCGCTCATAATCCAAGGAAATCGACACCTGCCAATACACCATCTCTCAAATAAATTGTGTAAAAACAATTTTCTTTTACACCAAGTGGAAAATATATGAATTGGCCGCAAATATCTGCAGACAGGCTATTCGTTTGTTACAAAGTAGTGCCCACTGCTTCAATTTGGAGTTTCAGTAGTCCCCTTTGTTTCTGTGAAGCCACAGGACATGTTTGTCACCAGAATTTCTGCTGCTTATGATCTGAAGGTCCGCTGACTGCCAACGATTTGAAAAAGTTATATTTTCACGCTCCTCCTCAGAACTGCTCCCAATATCTGTAGAAAGGGGGGCAACCACCCTAAAATAGAGCAACAACTTCTCAGTTCCACTATAATGTTAAAGCCTTTGCTTCATTATCACAGAAGTTTATTTCAGATGCTTTCTCGAAGTTTGTTGAATGGAGTGAATCCACATCTCTTCTGGCTGCTCAGTAATCGTCACATAAAATAGTGGAAATGTGCTAAGTCCTCTGATTCACAGTTGCTTATGTCCAAAGAAATATTTGTGTTCTGTTTGACAACATCTCCATGGTAGCACAAATCTTGCAGGTTACCTCATAGGATTAGAAACAACTGGTATAGATGTGAAATTTAAAACCAGCCCCTGGGAAAGCACCCACATTCTTCTAGGGCAGGAATGATGACGCATCAAAACCTATTTTTAGTCATGTTTCTTATGCTTATACATAATGATCTCTTAGATGAATGAGCAAGTGGCGGAGGAATGCAATAAGAATTTATTTGTTCTGGATAACTTAGGAACAAATAGATAAGTGTTTCAGGCGGGTATCAAGAAATAAATGTTTCATACTTCAGTAATTTGTCCATGAAAAAGTACTTGAATTCTATTGTTTATCAGATCTGAGGTGAACACTGGCTTCCCATTCACTTTCAAGCTCAGATTGGGTTGATAAGATGGCTATCAGGTTGTTAAGTAAGCAAAGGAAAATGAAAAAAAAACTTTTTCTTCTGTCAGTTCAGTTCACTGCATCATTTTGAGATCTCAGTATATCAAAGGGTGAAAGGGTTGAGAAATAGGAAGATGTCACTCGAGGCGACAAAAACTCACACTCAAAATAAGTCATTAAAGATTCCAGTAGTGCAGGTTTAAAAATGATTGTATAGAATGATTCAGTTTTGATTCTCTACCCTATATTTACAATTCAATATTTCTTGCATCAAACTTTATCAAATTAACTTTTAGGTCCATAGAATAGTTCCCTTGCATTTGCACTCACAATAATCTTTCACTGGCTTCCTGAATTTAGGAAGCTTTTCCACATAATCCTGAGAGAACCCAGCCAATAATTGTATATGTTAAATGTAATAACTTCGTCTTCTAAGCCCATCGGCCCTATGGGGGGGCATAGGTCATGGACAACCCCTGTCCTAGGCCAGTCTTTCACGTTGTCCCCAGGTGTAGCCCGTCTTTGCAGATCCTTCCTCTTCACAGGGCTGAAGTCTTTGAAGCTTCCGTCGGTGTTTATGTAGCTCTGGGTTATTATGGGATTGGGTTGCTAGCTCCATGCCCAACCCTCCTTTCGTAGCCAGGCTTGGGAGCGTCCATTGCGGAGTTGTACATTTTAACTAGTTGCTGCTAACTTCCTTGAACAAATAATTACACATCAAGGCATGATTATATCAATGTTATAGACAATAGACAATAGGTGCAGAAGTAGACCATTCGGCCCCTCGAGCCTGCACCGCCGTTTTGAGATCATGGCTGATCAATTACCATCAATACCCGGTTCCTGCCTTGTCCCCATATCCCTTGATTCCCCTATCCATAAGATACCTATCTAGCTCCTTCTTGAAAGCATCCAGAGAATTGGCCTCCACTACCTTCCAAGGCAGTGCATTCCAGACCCACACAACTCTCTGGGAGAAGAAGTTTTTCCTTAACTCTGTCCTAAATGACCTACCCCTTATTTTCAAACCATGCCCTCTGGTACTGGACTCTCCCAGCATCTGGAACATATTTCCTGCCTCTATCTTGTCCAATCCCTTAATAATCTTATATGTTTCAATCAGATCCCCTCTCAATCTCCCTAATTCCAGTGTGTACAAGCCCAGTCTCTCTAACCTCTCTGTGTAAGACAGTACAGACATCCCAGGAATTAACCTTGTGAATCTACGTTGCACTTCCTCTACAGCCAGGATGTCCTTCCTTAACCCTGGAGACCAAAACTGTACACAATACTCCAGGTGTGGTCTCACCAGGGCTCTGTCCAAATACAAGAGGATTTCCTTGCTCTTGTACTCAATTCCCTTTGTAATAAAGGTCAACATTTCATTAACCTTCTTCACTGCCTGCTGCACTTGCCCATTCACCTTCAGTGACTGATGAACAAGGACTCCGAGATCTCTTTGTATTTCTCCCTTACCCAACTCTATACCGTTCAGATAATAATCTGCCTTCCTGTTCTTACTCCCAAAGTGGATAACCTCACACTTATTCACATTAAATGCCATCTGCCAAGTATCTGCCCGCTCAACCAGCCTATCCAAGTCACCCTGAATTCTCCTAACATCCTCATCACATGTCATACTGCTACCCAGCTTAGTATCATCAGCAAATTTGCTGATGTTATTTTTTATGCCTTCATCCAAATCGTTAAGGTAAATGGTAAACAGCTGTGGTCCCAATACTGAGTCCTGTGGCACCCCACTGGTCACCACCTGCCATTCCGAGAAACACCCATTCACCGCTACCCTTTGCTTTCTATCTGCCAACCAGTTTTCTATCCATGTCAATGCCTTCCCCCCGATGCCCTGAGCTTTGATTTTACCCACCAATATTCTATGTGGGACCTTATCAAATGCCTTCTGAAAATCGAGGTACACTACATCCACTGGATCTCCCCCATCTAACTTCCTGGTTACATCCTCGAAAAACTCCAGCAGATTAGTCAAGCACGATTTACCCTTGGTAAATCCATGCTTGGCCCAATCCTATCACTGTTATCTAGACATGCCACTATTTCATCCCTAATAATGGACTCTAGCATCTTTCCCACCACCGACGTCAGGCTGACAGGTCGAAAGTTCTCGGTTTTCTCCCTTCCTCCTTTCTTAAAAAGTGGGATAACTTTAGCCATTCTCCAATCCTCAGGAACTGATCTTGAATCTAAGGAACATTGGAAAATGATTACCAATGCATCCACAATTTCCAGGGCCACCTCCTTTAGTACCCTAGGGTGCAGACCATCTGGACCTGGGGATTTGTCAGCCTTCAGTCCCATCAGTCTTCTCATCACCGTTTCCTTCCGAATGTCAATCTGTTTCATTTCCTCTGTTACCCTATGTCCTTGGCCCATCCATACATCTGGGAGATTGCTTGTGTCTTCCTTAGTGAAAACAGATCTAAAGTACTCATTAAATTCTTCTGCCATTTCTCTGTTTCCCATCACAATTTCATCCAATTCATTCTTCAAGGGCCCAACATTGTTCTTAACCATCTTCTTTCTCTTCACATACCTAAAAAAGCTTTTGCTATCTTCCTTTATATTCCTGGCTAGCTTGCGTTCGTACCTCATTTTTTCTCCCCGTATTGTCTTTTTAGTTAAGTTCTGTTGTTCCTTAAAAACTTCCCAATCATCTGTCCTCCCACTCACCTTAGCTCTGTCATATTTCCTTTTTTTTAATGCTATGCAATCTCTGACTTCCTTTGTCAACCACTGTGGCCCCTTTCCCCCCTTTGAATCCTTCCTTCTCTGGGGGATGAACTGATTTTGCACCCTGTGCATTATTCCCAAGAATACCTGCCATTACTGTTCCACTGTCTTTTCTGCTAGGCTATCCGTCCAGTCAACTTTGGCCAGCTCCTCCTTCATGGCTCCATAGTTTCCCCTCTTCATCTGCAACACTGACACCTCCGAGCTGCCCTTGTCCTTCACAAATTGCAGATAAAAGCTTATCATATTATGATCACTACCTCCAATGGCTCCTTTACTGCAAGATCGCTTATCAAATCCGGTTCATTACATAACACTAAATCCTGAATAGTCTTGTCCCTGGTCGGTTCTCGTACAAGCTATTCCAAGAATGCATCCCATAGGCACTCTACAAACTCCCTATCCTCTGGTCCCAGTTCACCTGCATGTTGAAATCCCCCATAACTACTGCGACATTACCTTTGCCACATGCCAATGTTGTAATGAGATAGATTATATCACAAATTTATCATTTACTGTAAACTGCATAGATGAGCTTAGAGGTAACTGCTGAAAACTTAGTTTAATGTGGTTGTTCATCGCATCAGAAACCAGTACGCAGAAGTTTTTAAAGTGGAAAAGCCATTGCACTGGGGCAGCTTCACTCTCACGACTCTCAGAAGTCTGGGTCCAGTGGGACGAGTGGTCCTTACAAACGGGGGTCTTCCTTGGTTGCAGTGGATAGCCACTTCTGTGCCCTACCATGTCCTTCGCTTTCCACAGAGCATTACATACCGCCTTCCTGGCTGTTGGATCTCATCCACCCAGTCTGCTCAAGCTGACTTCACATGCCAGGACAGACTTGTCACTGTCTGGGATATGAGACCCGCTGGCTATCCTCACCAGCTTTAACCCGCCTGTCGAAGCGGTCTACAAGCGGTGTCGAAGGGGCATGGTCGCTGTCACAGGCAAACAGCTTCTTGGAGCCACAGGTGAGAGCTGAGTGTCTGGTGAGGTCGGAAGGTGAGTGAGCTGCCCCGGAATGGACACGACACCTGTAGGCACGCCACGCACCCTAAAATGTACAGCACTTGACTGTGAAATCAGTGTTTTCATAATGAGCTTTCAGATTGTTCAGCAATTTCCTAACTAATTTGTAGTCAGAAATTCAGCGAGAGGAAAGTTTTGAAGCAGGTGGTTCTGCAATAAGATGACAGACTCAGTTTTATGGAACTTCTAAATTTCCGGAAATAAGGGGTGAACCCCGTATTATCATTGATATCACCTGACAGAAGGAAAGATAGCTGACTTAGTCATTGAGGGAACCATTAAGGTTTAATTAGGTTCTTTGGTTGCCTGGTGTGTCAGAGGAAACTTCGCTCTGCAATAAAAACGGAAACTCACAGTGGGTCAGTCAGTATCAATGGAATATTAATGTTTCATTTTGAAGATGCTTAGTCAGAACTGGAAACAACAGAAGTCATTTATGTTTTAAGTTGCAAGGTGGGTGAAGAAGGAATGGACAAGATTAGAGAGAGTATCCCTAGTTGGTTAAGACCAGAGTGGTCACAGTTATAAGCTTCTGATGAAACCATTTGTTTGATATTGTAGGTTAAAGTCAGCTGAAACAAAGGAACATATATAAACTGGAAGATGTAGGAAATGTATCACAAATTACACAATGTTAATGGAGTGATAAAAACTGATTTAATTTCTCCAGGTGAATAACCTACAGCATACCTAGCCAATTCTGCCACACCTCATCAGTTATTCACTTTGTCCTCCCACACCCTCTCTAAAACTTAAAACAAAATTGCTTTCTCTTTTTCCCAGAACTAATGAAAGACATTTGACCCAGAAGATCAAGTCTGACCTGATGAACATTTTTCATTATCATTTCGTCTTTCTGGCATCTGCAGTTTTATTTATTCATGCGGTGTTCTTGAGCTTCATTACCCCACAAAGAAAAAAATCCAGAACAGTTATAACAGTCCAGCTAATGAAAAGACTATTAAGGTCAAAATATAACTGTTATATTTCTAACAAGATTGACAATTTGATGTTAACTAACATTGAGTCTCACCTGCCACTCTGTTTTGATCTTTATACCATAGTACTTCTTGCAGGTTTGGCAGAATTACCTGTTTAAAATAATCAGCAAACAGAAGTGGTGTGAGAACAGGAATCTGTGAGTTGGCATTAGCCATTTCCAGTTACTCTGAGGCACATTGAGCTCCAGTCTTTTTCATTCCCCTTAACTAGTGCTGAAATCAGTTTATTACCACTTGCCAAATCCCACTATCTCTAGTCTTCGGCAATGTTTTGTTTGTTTATCATAGAATCAGAATCAAAATCGGGTTTAATATTGCTGATAGATTTTTGTTGTTTTGAGCAACGGTACATTGAAATACATAATTTTTTAAACTTTAAATGTGTGTGTATATATATATATTTAATTAAATAGTAAAAAGTAAATAGTGCAAAAAGAGAGCAAAAAATAGTGAGGTAGTGTTTATTCACAATGAAAACAACTAAACATCTTGGAAATTTGGTCATTTTGATATTACATGGACACTATTGGAGTTAATTCCTCATATTAACGGAAAGACCAACTTGGCTTGTATGTTAGCTTTTGCAATAAATTATCGCCCATTTTATTTTTTAAGCTGTAATTATCTTTTCACATTGGTTGAATTTGCTCTGTTCAAGGTTATAAAATATCCTGAATTTCATGTCTTACAATATTTATAATTATACAGTATTCTGCAATGATGTTTGCCGAATACTTTATCATTCACAGAAAGGTCAAAGGTTTAACAGATTAAATGTCCTTAAGCATATATGTACATCATTATGGGAAAGCTGCACACAATTTACCAAGAGACAAATTTCCAGTTAACCAAATTATGCACAATGTTTAGTGTTCACTGAGATTAAGAAGAAAATTCCTAAATGGCACCAGAAATACATAATTTTTGAGAATTATAAGCCATCATGCAATAAGATTGAGCCAGACGTTCCCCTATCCAAGAAGCCAGCTAAACCCCAGGTGGGATAATTGTGTGGTTGAAATCGCTGTGAACTATGTGTAATCACAGTAACATTCCCATCCCGATCAGTGACAGACTGGGCTAATTATTAGCAACATCTTTTTTTCTGACTTCAGCTTGTTTTAATTTTTTTTGAACATGAAGATGAAATGCGTGGCAGCATTTTACGAGAACCAATTATTATGTCAACACAGTTCTCATGGTGAAACTGTCATACCAAATATAAAACAAAATCAATTGGCCGATGTTACCCTTTTTATTTTAAATGAACTATTCTGTAATAGCTCCAATTCAGTTCTTAAAATTAAAAAAAAATATATCTAACTTATTTATTGAGGTACAGTGCAGAATAGTCCCTTCCAGCCAGCAATTTCCCAATTTAATCCTAGCCTAATCATGGGACAATTTATAATGACCAATTACCCTACCACTGGTACACCTTTGGACAGTGGGAGGAAACCCACACATTCATGGGGAGAACGTACAAACTCCTTACAAGCCGTAGCAGGAATTGAAGCCAAGTCACTTGTACTCTAACCACTACACTACCATCCTGTTGGAACTTGTTTCATATGAGGCAGGCAGATATTTTTGGTGTAATTTCTTAAAGTCAACTTAACCACTAAATGGTGATGGATGGGATTCCATCTTTCAATCACACTGCATCAAGCAGATCGTGATTAGCTGTAGGCTTTTTTGCCCTTCACAGCACCACCTGCAAATTCTTCTCCAAGTCACATCCGATTTGGAAACGTATCACCTTTCCTCTGTGATCTCAAGGTCAAAAATTTCCAATTGCCTTACCCAGCTGCACTATAAATCTATCACAAAGTGGGGTGCTGTTCAAGAAGGCAATGGTCCACCTTAGGTAGCTTAGGGGCAATTATTAACCACTGACCTTGCCAGTAAAGATGAATCTCATGAGTAATCTAGAATAAAGAGACTAACTCCTCAGTCCACTATAGTTACTTTTTATCAGTTGCTCGTTGTCTCAAATCATTTTTTTTCTAAGAAGATAAAAGCATTTACAGAACAAAAGCTTTATTCAGTTTCAGATGTATTTGTCACATGTACATTGAAACACACATTGAAATGTATTGCTTCTGTTAACAAACAACTGGCCCAAGGATGTGCTGGGGGCAGTCCGCAAGGGTCACCAAACATTTTGTTGTCATTACAGCATGCCCACAGTGCTCGGCAGAAAAACACAGAACACAACAAGAAACAAAAACAACAACAGCAAAACAATTTTCTTTCCTCCCTCCCATGCACCCACATGCAGGATAATTCTTTGCTTTGTAAACTGCACTGATAGAAGGCATTACAATGTCATCACTGACAAAGAGAGTCCATTTACAAAGTGCCGAGTTTTCATGGGTCAGACATAATCTTAACATGAAGTTCAAGGGCCTCAAAATGGTATCTAGACCACCAAACCATCAATGTCACAATCTTTAAAGTTATTTTCTTCTGGATGGCCGAAGTGCACTCCCACCCCCACATGCACATGGAAGCCGGCAAAAGGGATCACCCTTCCACACAGCACTGGCAGCTAATTATATGCAGAATTAGTCTGGTGAAAAATAAATAGAACTACAGATACTCGAATCTGAAGCAAAAGCAGAAAACCTGTAAGAACTCAGCCAGCCAACCAGCATCCACAGTCAGTTCAGAGGGAGGGCCATTGACCTGAAGCAGTAACTCTTTCTCTCTCTACAGCCGCTGCTTGACTAGTTGCTGCAGCAGTTAGTGCGGCTGCCGCACTATTCCACTATGCCGCACGCGGAGCCTGCCTATTCTCTCTGACATATCAGTTACCCTCAGGCAATCCTGTTCTCTTTCATGTTCTGAAAGTCACAAGACACACTATAGCAGCAGAATTAGGCCACTTGGCCCATCAAATCCACTCCCCAATCCATCATGGCTGATTTATTATCCTTCTCAGTTCCATTCTCCTGCCTTCTCATTGTACGTTTGCCAACCTGACTAGCTAAGAACCTATCATTCTCTGCCTTAAACATACTCAATGACTTGGTCTCCACAGCCATCCATGGCAACGGATTCCACGGATTCACCACCCTCTGGCTAAAGAAATTCCTTCTCATTTCTGTTCTAAATGGACATCCCTCTGTTCTGAGGCTGTGTCCTCGGGTCCTAGGCTCACCCACTTTAGGAAATATCCTGTCCACATCCACTCTGTTTAGCCTTTCAATATTCGATAGGTTTCAATAAAATCTAATCGGAAGACCACAATCCATGTGGATTGGTGATAATATCTCCTCGCTGACGATCAACACTGGTGCACCTCAGGGGTGTGTGCTTAGCCCACTGTCCTACTCACTCCATATCCATGACTGTGTGGCTAGGCACAGCTCAAATACCAGCTATAAATTTGCTGATGATACAACTATAGTTGGTAGATTCTCAGATGGTGACAAGAGGGCGTACAGGAGTGAGATATGCCAACTAGCAGAGCAGAGTCATAGCAACAACCTGGCACTCAATGTCCGTAAGATGAAAGAGCTAATTGTGGACTTCAGGAAGAGTAAGACGAAGGAACACATTACCATCCCCATAGAGGGATCAGAAGTGGAGAGAGTGAGCAGTTTCAGGTTCCTGGATATCAAGATCTCTGGGAGGGTCTAACCTGGTCCCAACATATCGATGCAGTTATAAACAGGAGCTTGAAGAGATTTGGTATGTCAACAAATATATTCAAAAACTTCTATACATGTACCGTGGAAAGCATTCTGACAGATTGCATCACTGTATGGTATTGGAGGCAGGGGCTACTGCACAGGATCAAAAGAAGCTGCAGAGGATTATAAATTTAGTCGGCTCCATCTTGGGTACTAGCCTACAAAGTACCCAGGACATCTTCAAGGAGCAGTGTCTCAGAAAGGCAGCATCCATTATCAAGGACCTCTAACACCCAGGGCATGCCCCTTTCTCACTGTTACCATCAGGTAGGAGGTACAGAAGCCTGAAGGCACACACTCAGTGATTCAGGAACAGCTTCTTCTCCTCTGCCATCCGATTCCTAAATGAACATTGAACCTTTGGACACTACCTCACTTTTTTAATATATATTATTTCTGGGTTATTTGCGCAATTTTTAATCTATTAAATATACGTATACTGTAATTGATTTACTTATTTATTATTATTAATAATTTATTTTATTTTTCCTCTTCTTCTATATTATGTATTACATTGAACTGCTGCTGCTAAATTAACAAATTTCATGGCACATACCAGTGATAATAAACCTGATTCGGATTCTGAGATCCCCCCTCATTCTTCTAAACTTCAATGAGTAGAAGCCCAAAGTCACCAAACGTTCCTCGTATGTTAACCCTTTTATGGGAAAGTAAGTAAGCATGCAGGTACAGCAGGCAGTGAAGAAAGCTAATGGCATGTTGGCCTTCATATCAAGGGGAGTTGCATATAGGAGCAAAGAAGTCCTTCTGCAGTTGTACAGGGCCCTGGTGAGACCACACCTGGAGTATTGTGTTCAGTTTTGGTCTCCAAATTTGAAAAAGGACATTCTTGCTATTGAGTGAGCGCAGCATAGGTTCACGAGGTTAATTCCCGGGATGGTGGGACTGTCATATGTTGAAAGATTGGAGCGACTGGGCTTGTATACACTGGAATTTAAAAGGATGAGAGGGGATCTGATTGAAACATATAAGATTATTAAGGGATTGGACACGCTAGAGGCAGGAAATGTGTTCCTGATGTTGGGGGAGTCCAGAAACAGAGGCCACAGTTTAAGAATAAGGGGTAGGCCATTTAGAACAGAGTCGAGGAAAAACTTTTTCACACAGAGAGTTGTGGATCTATGGAATGCTGTGCCTCAGAAGGCAGTGGAGGCCAATTCTCTGGATGCTTTCAAGAAAGAGTTAGATAGAGCTCAAAGATAGCGGGGTCAAGGGATATGGGAAGAAGGCAGGAACGGGTTACTGATTGTGGATGATCAGCCATGATCACAGTGAATGGCGGTGCTGGCTCGAAGGGCCGAATGGCCTACTCCTGCACCTATTGGCTATTGTCTATTGTCTTTCATCTCCAGAATCAGCCAATCTTCTATCTATACCAGCATCTTTCCTGTAATTCCTTGAGCTCTTATCTTGGTAAGCATCTTGTCAAGGTCCTGATTAACATCCAAGTAAACAACATCCACTGACTGTCTCCTATCTATCCTGCCTGAGAAAGTTCGAACAGATTTGTCAGGCAAGATTTCCCTTTAAGGAAACCATGTTGATTTAGGCGTACTTTATTATACACCTCCAAGGACCCTGAAACATCATTAATAATGGACTCCCGCATCTTTTCAACCACTGAGATCAGGCAAGCTGGCTAATAAATTCCTTTCTTCTGCCTCCCTCCCTTCTTGAAGAGTGGAGTGTAATTTGCAATTTCCAGTTCCTCCAGAACCATTCCAGAATCTAGTGATCCTTGAAATATCATTACTAATGCCTCTTCAATCTCCTCAGCTACCTCTTTTTGAACCCTGGGGTAGTCCATCTGATCCAGATGACCTATCTACCTTCTGATATTTCAGCTTCCCAAGAACTTTCTCTTTAGTAATAGCAATTACACTAACTTCTGCCCGCTGATGCTTCTGAATTTCTGTATCTTCCACCGTAAAGGCTGACACAAATTACTTATTATTGCATTTGAGGTTGGAGACATACTTATGACACGAAATACTGCCAATTATGGGTAAGGAGGCAAATCAGATACTGTAATATGCTCCTTAGTGTAGTTTAGTGTCATAAAGAATCAATCAGGAGATGATGGCACTGCGTGAGAGAGAATAAATTGCGAAAGTATAGGCAAATAAGGGGCCTAATGGGATATCTCCCTGGGAACTGGAACAAACCCAACAAATCAAACGTCCTTTCTCTCTGTTGTTTTAAGTATGATAAAATGATAAGGCAAGGGTTGAGCATTCTTCACAGCTCCTGCTCTGTGTTCCAGTACTGCCTTACCTAACCCCCGCAGAGTAAAGAACAATTGTGACCTTTCTTCCTCTTTATATTTAAACTGGATAACAAACAGATGGGCGAGTGTGTTGTTTGGAGAACTGATACACTTAATTGGGTTGTACACTATCAAATGGCCAGTGTGAATCATACTACTCTTGATGGCTTTTTTCTAATAACTTTCCATGAACTAAGAACTAAGAGCACGTTTTCAGTTGAATTAAGAAACATTACAATGATAACCACATATGCCTTGAGACCACATACACGCAGACTTCACAAAATCATGTTTGGGTGCTGGACAGTCGGGAAATTGTGGCTGAGAGGCGATTAGGCCGTGCCACTGAGGATTGAGTTGTGCAATTAGACAATGATAGTCAGTATGATTCACTAAAAGATGAGTCATCTGAGTTGCCAGTCCAAAAAGTACAGCAGGATTAACAACAGGCTGTCAACTATGGTTTAGGAGGCACTGGCCAAAGTTCAGCATAAAAGCAGCTTTAATTGGTTAGATACGTTACAACTACTTGTTACAAAGTTGGATTGTGTCCGCAGCACATCGCGTACATCAGTGATTGATTGAAAAGCCATAAACTGTGAGGAGAAGTCTGAAGTATAAATAGCAATGCTAGAAGCTCTCTGTGGGTCAGGTAATATCCACAAGACCATAAGACAGAGGAGCAGAGTTAGGGATTTGGCCCATTGAGTCTGATTTTTTTGCCCTCTCAAACCCTTTCTCCCGCCTTCTTCCCATAATGGTTAATCCCCTTACTAATCAAGAACTTATCAATCAATTTTAAATATATGCAATGATTTGTAAACCACAGATTTACCACTCTCTGGCTAAAGGAATTCCTCCTCATCTCTGTTCTAAAGGAACATCATCCCTCATGAAGATGGCTGAGCTTGAAATGCCGGATAAAATCGATACATTGACCTGGCTGGAAGCCCAAGAAGAGTTTATTCAGAAGTCCTTCTATTCTGAGGGTGTGCCCTCTGTTCCTAAACTCGCCCAGTATAGGAAACATCCCTTCCACACCCACTCTGTCTGGGTCTTTCAATAACATAAACACAGCAAAGTCTGCAGATGCAGGAAATCCAGAGCAACATGCATAAAGTACTGGAAGAACTCAGCAGCTCAGGCAGCATCTGTGGAAATGAACAAATGGGTGACATTTCAGCCAAGATCCTTGCTCAGGACTGAGAAGAAAAAAGGTAGTTTTATTAAAAAGGTGGAGGGAAGGGAAGGAGACTAGCTGGAAGGTGATAGGTGAAGCCAGGTGGTTCGAAAAGGTCAAGGGCTGGAGAAGAAGGAATCTGATAAAAGCAGAGTGGACCATCAGAGAAAGGGAGGAGGAGGAGACCCAGGGGGAAGTGACAGGCAGGAGAGAAGAGGTAAAAAGGTCAGAGTGAGGAATGTGGGGTGGGGGGGATTTGTTAACCGAAAGAAGAAATCGATATTCATGCCATCAGATTGGAGGCTACCCAAACAGAATATATCAATACATCTATCATTATTAAGGCAGTGGGAAGGTTGGGTGAATGCAGTTGTATGGGAAACACAGGACATGCGGGTGAGGGTAGCGTCAGTAGTGGAGGGAGGGAAGCCCCATTCTCCGATATCTTGGAATGGAAAGTCCTGTCCTGGGATAGATGCAGCAGAGGCGAACAGACTGAGAAAAAGGAAAAGTATTTTTACAGGAGATAAGGTGGGAAGAGGTATAGTTGAAATAACTGTGGGAATGAGTAGGTTTATAAAAGATGTCAGTTGACAAAGAGATCGAGAAAGGGGAGGGAGGTGTTAGATTCAATATTCAATAGGTTTCTATGAGACTACCCCTCCATTCATTTCTCTACACCCTGGAGCCATCAAACACTCCTTATAAGTTAATCCTGTCATTCTGACTAAACAAATCCCTCCTCGTGTCTGCTCTGAATTCTGCCTTGTATTCTGAAACTGTGCGCTCTGGTCCTAGACTTCCCAATTGGAGGATACATCCTCAACAGATCCACTCTATCTCAGCCTTCCAATATTCGATGTTTCTATGAGATATCAAGCATAATTAATGTTCTATTTCACAACTTTAAACAGAACATTTAATAAGGATAAGGAGAAGTTAGATATCAAAAGTTGTATTTTGCAAAGTTGGGGAAGGAGAGGAGTAATGGTGCAAACTGAAAGGAATTGAATGCTGGTGGTGAAGGAAAGGACAGAGGTGGTGTCTGGGAGAGGGTGATGAAAGATTGTTATTCCTAGCAGATCTGTCTGGAGAAGTTATAAGTAGGAGATACAGATGATCAGTTCTTGGTAAAGTGCTGCACATTTAGAAGGGGTGGGTGAGTTAGGTGCTGGGAAACATTGGGGCAGCCAACTTCATACCATCCTTTCACAATGAATAGGTAACTGTGGAAGACCCCAAGGGAGGCATCCAGCTGTATCAGAAACTCTGAAGTGTCTACCAGCTGGGATGAAGATACCTAGGTTAAGAAATGCATGCAGAGTTGAAGGTGCTGGAGGGACACATCAACAGCTCAGGCTTGGAATTTATTGAGATGGGAATGTGGAGAGTCTCTGCTGTGGACCAATCAAAAATATTCACAGAATATGCCAAGAGATGAGATTAGGAAGTTTTATTTATTTCTTATTTTTTTAATTGGGATACAGTGCAGAATCGGCCCTTCCAGCACAGCAACCCCATACTTAACCCTAGCCTAATCATGGGACAATTTACAATGACCAATTAACCTACCAACTGGTACAACTTTGGACTGTGGGAGGAAACCGGAGCACCGGGAGGAAACCCACCCGGTCACAGGGAGTACGTACAAACTCCTTACAAACAGCGTCAGGAAGCTAGAGGAAGGTAACTGGTGAAGAGATCTGAAGAAATATTAGAGTTCAGGAATACATGACCTCTGATGCCTGATGGAAGGAGGAAAAGTCTTAAGGCGATGAATGGGGAGGAGGATAAAGTGGAACTGCAGAACAGGAGAGCGTTCGTTCAGAGAATTCAAGAGCGTGCATGTGTTGCATGTGATGTCAGGGTCCGACCAGCAAAGAATTTTAATAATGCTGTGCATCTTAAGCATATCTTGGGTGGATCCAGAATGTGAAAGTCGCACGTTCAGTTGGAATTCACATGGATCAAGTTGGAGCTGCAGACATTTGCTAAGGAATGAAATATGGGTGTGGTTGTCAATTTATCAAAGAGGGAAGCAGAAACTATTGAGCCTGAATGAGGTAAAAGAGACAAGAGGAGAGAAGAGTTAAGCTTTCTGCAGGGGTGACAATGAATTTAACAGGAATAGAAACTAATTTATAGTTTCATTGAATTCCATTAAATTTAACTATCCGAGACAATCAAATTTTCCAGTTTGTATCAAAACCGGCTACTTCTTTTATTTTATTTTCGGGCCAACTGCTGTGTTTTGACTCACACTGTTCTAGCATTGGCTTTTCTCCCTCTCCTCTATTTTCAGTCATCTCCACCAGACTAAACAGCTGTGATTAACAAGCCTCGACTGAGCTAGCAACATCATTTATTGTCTCGTTCAGCCTCTCTTAGTCTCCACTCTATTACAGACGTCGTATTTTTTTCTCTCTCCGTTTTGCAATTGAAGTCAAGATTTATTTATTTAGAGATATAGTGTGGAACAGTCCCATCCAGCCCAACGAGCAGCACCTATTTAACCCTTGCTTGATCGTGGGACAATCTACAATGACCAATTTACCTATTTACCAGTTTACTGATCTACCAGTAATCTACAATTACTGATTTAAACTACAAACATTTGCATAGACAGGGACTTATTAGAGAGAGTCAACATGGATTTGTGCATGGTAGGTCATGTTTAACCAATCTATTAGAGTTTTTCGAGGAGGTTACCAGGAAAGTGGATGAAGGGAAAGCAGTGGATGTTGTCTACATAGATTTCAGTAAGGCCTTTGACAAGGTCCCGCATGGGAGGTTAGTTGGGAAGATTCAGTCACTAGGTATACATGGTGAGGTAGTAAATTGGATTAGACATTGGCTCAATGGGAGAAGCCAGAGAGTGGTAGTGGAGGATTGCATCTCTGAGTGGAGGCCTGTGATTTGTGGTGTGCCACAGGGATTAGTGCTGGTCCATTGTTATTTGTCACCTATATCAATGATCTGAATCATAATGTGGTAATTGGATCAGCAAATTTGCTGATGATACAAAGATTGGAGGTGTAGTGAACAGTGAGGAAGGTTTTCAAAGCTTGCAGAGGGCTTGGACCAGCTGGAAAAATGGGATGACAAATGGCAGATGGAGTTTAATGCTAACAAGTGTGAGGTATTGCACTTTGGAAGGAAAAACCAAAGTAGAACATACAAGGTAAATGATAGGACATTGAAGAGTGCAGTAGAACAAAGGGATCTGGGAATACAGATACAAAATTCCCTAAAAGTGGCGTCACAGGTAGATAGGGTAGTAAAGAGAGCTTTTGGCACATTGGCCTTTATAAATCAAAGTATTGAGTATAAGAGTTGGAATGTTATGGTGAGCTTGTATAAGACATTGGTGAGGACGAATTTGGAGTATTGTGAGCAGTTGTGGTCACCTAATTACAGGAAGGATATTAATAAGGTTGAAAGAGTGCAGAGAAGGTTTACAAGGATGTTGCCAGGACTTGAGAAACCGAGTTACGGAGAAAGATTGAATAGGTTAGGACTTTATTCCCTGGAGCATAGAAGAATGAGGGGAGATTTGATAGAGGTATATAAAATTATGATGGGTATAGATAGAATGAATGCAAGCAAGCTTTTTCCACTGAGGCTAGGGGAGAGAAAAAAAAACAGAGGACATGGGTTAAGGCTGAAGGGGGAGAAGTTTAAAGGGAGCATTGGCTTCTTCACACAGAGAGTGGTGGGAGTGTGGAATGAGCTGCCAGATGAAGTGGTGAATGCAGGCTCACTTTTAACATTTCTTAAAAACTTGGACAGGTACATGGATGAGAGGGGTATGGAGGGATATGGTCCAGGTGCAGGTCAGAGGGACTAGGCAGAAAAGTTCCACACAGCCAAGAAGGGCCGAAAGGCCTGTTTCTGTGCTGTAATGTTCCGTGGTTCTATATTTCAGCTGCAAGGAAATACAATACTGTCCATTTTCTGTTTGATGTATGTTTAGCATTTCTCGACAGCAGGAAACTTGCTTATAAATAAATCTCTTACATCAAAAGTGTCACAGCAAAATAACTGTTAAGTGCTGAACAGAAAGGAGGTTGGGTATACTGGCCACAGGATATAGAAAACCAAATAACTAATCAATTGTCAAAGATTTGGATTGCTAAATGAGGTTGACTGTAGTACTTAAGATGTTATTGGTTCAACTAGTCATACGTCTCATGTGAAAGGGTTTTCAGTACTATAATGAAATGCTTAAAATCAAAAGTACTGTATCTTCCGTAAAGAAGGAAATGTTAACAAAATTACTTGGTCTTATGGTCGTTAAAATTATATCACGTTATCGTTTTCTTCTATCACACTATACAACACTGGCAAAATTATAAATGGAAAGGTGTGTTGTAACTGGTGGAATTCTGATAACTAAAGGATAGTTATATCCATGAGTCCTGGCACTAACGGATCGCAAATGATCATCCTCATTCAGATAAGCCACAAAAAATTGCTAGAGTTGAAAAAGGAAAATAAAAATCACATTGGTGCATTGGACAGGAGAATTCCTTGTCTGTGGAGCTCAAGGAGCGACGCCATAAAAAGGGGACGTCCAACATTAACAACCCCTGTCACCCAGATCATGTCCTCTTCTCATTGCTACCATCAGGAAAGAGGTACAGAAGCCTCAAAGCACACACGCAATGATCAGGAACAGCTTCTTCCCTTCTGTCATCTGATTTCCGAATGGACACTGAACCCACGAACACTAACTACCTCACTACTTTTTTATTTCCATTTTTGCACTGCTTATTTAATTTTACTATTTTATGTGTGTGTGTGTATAAATATATATATGATTATGTATTGCATTGTACTGCTGTCACAAAGTCAGCAAATTTCATGATGTATGCCAATGATATTAAACCTGATTCTGATTCTGGCTACCAATCAAATATTATTCAAATTAATGTCACAAAATATTTGTAATTTCATTGAATGATAAACAATGGCCAAAAATATAATAATTAACTCTGATAGCAGTTACATCAAAAAATGAATGAGGCAAAGCAATTTTTTTAACTTGTACAAGTAACAAAGCTAATATTATTTAAAGTTAAATGTAAATGAAACATTTTTATTAAAGGAGGGAGAGGGGAAAAAAGATGTTTTACAGATGGATACAATTACCAAGTTTATAATAGAACTGGGTGACATGAAAAAATATACACTATGATTTCTGGAAAAACATCCCAGATACAGATGTGAAAAAAGATTAAATATAAACAAATAATCATTTAAAATAACACATAGAAGCATAGAAAACCTACAACACAATACAGGCCCTTCAGCCCACAAAGCTCTGAACATGTCCTTGCCTTAGAAATTATCTAGGGTTACCAATAGCCCTCTATTTTCCTAAGCTCCATGTACCTATCCAGGAGTCCCTTAAAAGACCCTATCGTATCTGCCTCAACCACCGTCGCTGGCAGCACATTCCACGCACTCACCACTCTCTGCTTAAAAAACTTACCCCTAACTGCTCCTCTGTACCTATTTCCAAGCACCTTAAAACTGTGCCCGTTCCTGCTAGCCATTTCAGCCCTGGGAAAAAGCCACTGACACAATCAATGCCTCTCATCATCTTGCAAACCTCTATCAGGTCACTTCTCATCCTCCATCACTCCAAGGAGAAAAGGCCGAGTCCACTCAACCTGTTCTCATTAGGCATGCTCCCCAATCCAGGCAACATCTTTGTAAATCTCCTCTGCACCCTTTCTATAGTTTCCGCACCTTCCTGTAGTGAGGTGACTAGAAATGAGCACAGTACTCCAAGTGGGGTCTGACCAGGGTCCTCTATAGCTGCAACATTACCTCTCAACTCCTAAACTCAGTCCCACAATTGATGAAGGCCAATGCACTGTATGCCTTCTTAACCACAGAGTCAACCTGCACAGCAGCTTTGAGTGTCCTATGGACTCGGACCCCAAGATCCCTCTGATCCTCCACACTGCCAGGAGTCTTGCCATTAATGCTATATTCTGCCATCATATTTGACCTACCAAAATGAACCACTTCACACTTGGGGTTGAACTCCATCTGCCACTTCTCAGTCCAGTTTTGCATCCTATCGATGTCCTGTTTTAACCTCTGACAGCCCTCCACACTATCTGCAACACCTCCAACCTTTGTGTCACCAGCAAACTTACTAACCCATCCCTCCACTTCCTCATCCAGGTCATTTATAAAAATCATGAAGAGTAGGGGTCCCAGAACAGATCCCTGGGGCACTCCACTGGTGATCGATCTCCATGCAGAATATGACCCGTCTGCAACCACTGTTTGCCTTCTGTGGGCAAGCCAGTTCTGGATCCACAAAGCAATGTCCCCTTGAATCCCATGCCTCCTTACTTTCTCAATAAACCTTGCATGAGGTACCTTATCAAACACACACAAAACACCGGAAGAACTCAGCATGCTGGGCAACATCAATGGAAATGAATAAACAGTTTCAGGCTAAGACCCTCAGCATTGAAAAGGAAGGGGGAAGACATCAGGATAAAAAGATGGGGGTGGGTGGGAGGGAGGATAGCTGGAAGGTGATAGGTGAAGGCAAGTAGGTGGGATAGGTAAAGGTCTGCAGAAGAAGGATAGGAGAGGAGAGTGAACATTAGGAGAAAGGGAAGGAGGAGGGGACCCGGGGTGGGGGGGAGTGATAAGCACGTGAGAAGAGATAAAAGGCAGGATGGGTGGGAATCATTTAAAACAGTTTTTAGTCCAAATATTGAATGTGCAAAATGATCAAAAGGGACAAAATATTTATTAATTTTTGTTATTCTACATAATAGGAATAAATTTAAACTGATGCATTTAGAATATTTTTAACTTCAGAGGAGATGTCATATGCACACTGAACAGTGGAGTTTAACAGACGTGTGTCTAAAAAAAAGTAATCAGTTCGAGAATACATGATGGACGTGTGAGAAAAAAGAGAAATCTTTATCATATGGGTGTTTATACCTCTAGATATCAACCAGGTCATATTCTAATTAAAAATATAATACAGGAAGCGACGGATTGCTTGATGACCTGTCAATCGCCGGTCTTGTTCTTCCAACCTGAGTTTGGATTCATTTTGACAATAGAGGAGGCCATGGATAGACATATCAGAATGGGAATGGGACATGGAATTAAAATGTGTGGCCATGAGGAGATCCTGCTTTTTCTGGTGGACTCCAGTTGGAGGAACAACACCTTAGATACCGGCTGGGTAGCCTCCAACCTGATGGCATGAACATTGACTTCTCTAACTTCCATTAATGCCCCTCCTCCCAAAGAGAAAACAAAAATAGGCCAATAAGTGAATCATTTCTAATAGCTGATTATCTCTTTTCACAATATGCTAAAAAAGCTTAATCATGGGAAGAGGACAATCGCAGTCATCTATATTGGATGTGAAATGGTCTTACAACATTTTCCATTCTTCACACCCAATTGATCACTGGATCAATAAACTTAGTTGGATCGTTTTTATGAGAAAATGGCCTGAAAGCAACAGGTAAATGGAAAAAGGCTGCGGTTGGACTATGAATTCCCACATGTGACTAGATAAAAGAAAATTCTTCTATTTAAACTTAAAGGTATTCTTATTAACAGGCAAATGTTGTGTTGAGTTCAGTGATTTATCTTGCACATTTTCAAATACTAAAGAATAATATGTTCTGAATATGAAGACATTTACATTTGCTTTAGTGCAGCATTCCTGGTCAAGCCAAGTGTAGCTCATTAGCTGGGAATAACGTACATCTTTAAAAAGGTCAGATGAAACAGAGAGAGACACAAGAGGGGATTCATCCACTGTCTGATTTGCTGTGGCTAAAATATAACATCGTCACCCTGTCAGTGTCTAAGATCCTTTAGAGAATGTTGAAAGATGAACAGTTTCAAATTCAGAGTGAAATAATTTCCCACTGCTTCTGGGAGTCACATACTCCATTTGAGTGAAGAAGCAAAACCTTAATTTGCAGAAAATTCACGGTTCAATATTATATTGACTCCGCCAGACTCCACATCTGCTCTTAGAAAAATCATCAAAACTACAAACCAAAAATTGTTGAAAGTGTTCTCACTTAAAATTCATTATGGTCAGTAATAAAAAGGTACAACATTCCACATTACTACAATCTTTACATAATTTGAGTTGCTGCCTAGAAGTTGTGTGTTCTTTATGAACTAGTATTAACTAACCATCTATGTCAGACAGATAGCCATTCATTACAGACGTACTTTATAGTTGTGTGAATATGTGAATTTTAAGCATTCAGATCATTTTCAGGTCAACGTTATTAAATTAAAATCACTCAACTGTCAATTTCAATATAGATCTGCAATTGCGAATGTTCTGAAATTTCAGGAAATGACAGCAGCACATAAAGTACAAAACAGTGCATAGCTGTTGTCATGTTGATGCTTTATAAAGCACTGGTGAGGGCTCACTTGGACTATTGTGAGCAGGTTTGGGCCCCTTTTCTTAGAAAGGATGTGCTGAAACTGGAGATGGTTCAAAGGAGATACACGAAAATGATTCCAGGTTTGAATGGCTTGTCATATGAAGAGCGTTTGAGGGTGGGCCTGTAAACACTAGAATTCAGAAGAATGAACGGTGACCTCATGAAACCTATCGAATGGTGAAAGGTGTTGATAGTGTTACAAATGAGGAGCAACTCTGATGCTCCAACTAGCTCCCGATGCACCAGACTCCAACGAATACTCCTATCTTTGCTGGTAAGATACCCAGTTACAGGGTTCGTAACAACTTGGGGCCTCATCTCGAGATTTGATACCAAATTGGAGGGCCAGTGAATCGGGCTTTTAAGTCCAGACTTGGATCTGGTTGCGCGGGTAACCAGATGGGAAACCAGCAAAGATGGACGTAGACGAATTTACACAAAACCCGACTTTGAAGGCGCTAGAGGAAGCCACAAAGACGGATTTGGTAAATATTGCGAAAGGACTAAATCTCGCAGAGGTGAGGTCATCAATGAAAAAGTGGGAGATGCGGAGGGCCATAACTCAGTATTATATTGAGACGAATGTGTTTTTGGCTGAGGTATTGGACAATATCCCTGAAAGGGTACCAGCTATTGGGACGGCTCAGTTAGAGTTGGAAAAATTAAGGTTGGAACAGAAGAAAATGGAGTATGAGCTCCAGCTAAAGGAGTTAGAGGCGAAGAGGGAGCATGAAATTAGGTTAAAACAGCTGGAAGCAGCTGAAAAGGAGAAGGAGCATGAAATTAGATTAAAACAGCTTGAAACAGCTAAAAAGGAGAAGGAAAGAGCTGAAAACCAGAGAGAGCATGAACGTAGGTTACAACAGCTGGAAGCAGACAAAAAGGAGAAGGAGAAACAGAGGCAGCATGAGCTGGACATGGAGAAGTTAAAGCAAGAGAGAAGGGTCCAAGGGGTGGACCGAGAGGAGAGGTTTAATGTTAGTAGGGAGTTTAGGTTAGTACCTCCATTCGAGGAGACAGATGTTGATAGTTATTTCTTGCATTTTGAAAAGGTGGCAGAGAGTCAGAAGTGGCCCAGAGATCAGTGGGTGGCATTGTTACAAAGTGTGTTAAAAGGGAAGGCCCAACGGGCATATGCGGCGTTGTCTGTGGAGGAGGAGGAGTATGAGAATTACGAAGAAGTTAAACAGGCCATTCTCCGGGCCTGTGAATTGGTACCTGAGGCATATAGACAAAAGTTCAGAGATTTAAAGAAAGTGTGGAATCAGACGTATGCAGAGTTTGCCTATGAGAAGGGTGTGCTCTTGGATCGTTGGTGTGCGGCAGAAAGGGTGGAAGAGGATTTTTGGCGTTTCAGGGAGTTATTTCTGATTGAGGAATTTAAAGGTTGTGTTTCGGATGATATCCGGATGTATTTGAACGAGAAACCGAGTAAGTCTATATCAGAATTTGCCAGGTTCGCAGATGAATATGCCCTAACCCACAAGACAAAGTTTTCCTCAAATAAGAGTTACCAGAAAGACTGTAGGAACGGTAGAGAAAGCCCGCCGGCTGAGGCAGAGATTCAGCCGGGAGCTAGTGGTAAAAGTAAGGAGGAAGAAAGGCAAGACGGCAGGAGGGTTCCTGGCTTGACCTGTTTTAATTGTGGAAAGATGGGTCATATTGGATCTAAGTGCTTTGCTCCGAGGAAGGAGACAGGAAAAGGGAAAGCAGCAGTCCCTACAGGGTGTATTGTGTTGATCAGTAAATCGACGAGAAAGCCCCAGGTAGATAAAATACGAGAGGGGCGTGAGAAATTTATTTCAGAAAGGACCGTGTCTGTGAAAGAGGGAGAAACACCAGTTCCAGTGCAGATCTGGAGAGATACTGGAGCTGAGCAGTCATTGATTCTCGGTAAGGTACTAGATTTTGGTCCTGAGATGGGAGAGGTAGTTTTGAGAGGCATAGGAAAAGGGACAGAAGCTGTACCTTTGCATGGGATCAATATAAATTGTGATCTGGTACCTGGACCAGTTGAAATAGGGGTACGGTCAGAATTACCGGGAGACGGCGTGGACGCCCTTCTTGGTAATGATTTAGCGGGGCTGAGGTTTGTACAGCCGTGAAGCTGACGAGCAAGCCTGTAAGTGTTGAGGACCCGCCCCTAGATTCCAAGATCTATCCCGCATACGCGATCACTCGCAGCATGTTGAGAAAGGCAGCTGAGAAAGAGACCAGTTTAAATCAGTCCGGTGTCGATTTGGCTGAGACGTTTTTACAGACCCTGTACCAAGAGGGGTTAGAGGGTGGTAAAACGGAGAATAGGGAGGTGAAAGAGAGTAAGGGAGAGGAGGTAGACCTGCCCTTAGCCAGGAGGAAATTTATAGAAGCACGGAGTAAAAATGAGAAACAGATAAAGCTGTTAGAAGGTCCAGGGTTTGACATGGATGATCTGTCTGGCTTGACAGAACTGTTTGAAGAAGTTGAAAATTTTAAATGAGTTCCCGATAATGAAATAAGGGCAGTCCTAGATGAAAAGGGTGCCCTTACCTTGAAGAAGTCTGCTGGGTTGGCAGATGAGGTTGTTTCAGCCCGCAGGGTTGAGTTTACTCCGGAAGGGAGTTGCCCAGAGAGTAACTGGGAGGATCGGGAGAACTTAGAATTTGAAAAGGGGACGGGTATTTAAAGTCTGGAAGAGGCAAATGTCCCGTCTGAGTGTGTTCAAGATGTGGATGGACATGGTACTGAACCTAGTAATGAAACTCAGGAAAAGTCTGAGGTATCTGATTTAATTGAAAAGGAATGCAGTCCTGTTGGGTCAGATGGACTTGGTTCAGTGAAGAAAGGGTTAACCTTGGTACTAGTGGGAAGTGAGAATTCCCAGTTGTTTGTGTTAGAAGGTGTGTTAAAAGTTAGTGAGGAGATAAAAGGTGGTGATGTGGATATTATTATTGAAGGAGAAGGGAAAAGTGTAGTTCCTAAATTGAATAAAGAAAATTAAAAGTCTGGATTGGTTTCAGAAGCAGTAACCAGGCTGAAGGAACAATGGCTTGTTAACAAGGTGCCTGTGAATCAATTACAGTTTGATTTGGAATGTAAAGGTGCCCCACTCGCTAATGTTATTCAAGGGTGTGCTGTGAAGAGGCAGAATTTGAAATGTTGTTTGGGCGAAGAGGGATCACTTGCAGATGTGAGACTGAAAACTAATAGAATGAAGGATCCTGAAGATAAAATTAATGACTTGCTTAAAAATAAAGAATTGTGTGGAAGTTCAGAAGATGGGCTAAGTTTGGAAAACATTGTTGATAAAATAACTCCTATGAAAGGAGTATGCGAAAGCCTATTCCACACTGGTGAGCAAGCTAACCACGTGAGAGTTAAGTGGAAAAGAGGCGAAGGTTGACAAAATGCCACTTTAAATAACATGATCTGGTTTTGAGGGATTTCGACAAAGCATGTAAATAATAAAGACAATCCCATGGAAGATTGACTGTTAAGTTTAAAAGTAAAATAAAGATTAGTATTTGCACAAACTTTTGTAATGTACTACAGAATAATCACACATGTATTGGTTCACATTTTGTAATATATACTTAAGATCACAACTCTTTCGTTTTGTTTTTGCTGAAGAAAAGGAATAAAAATAAGTGGTTATTAAATTGGAGTCCAATGCTACAGAAATTTTATTAGGTACAAGATATTGAATGTATAACTGTATTACTCTGTAGTGAAAAATCTTTTGTATTGTGTTAGATTCTGAAATTCTGGAAGACTCTGAATTAGTTAATTTTCCCCTTTTGGGTGAAAATTCTTAGAAGGATGGGGGTGTTACGAATGAGGAGCAACCCTGATGGGCAGAAGGGTGCAAAGTTGCCCCCCCCTTTTTGGGAATCACAAAATCACTACTATTTCGGGTCTGATACCAAGGAAATGAGAGAGAGACAACGCAGAGATACACAAAAGTGGAATGTCTCCTCCTAACAAAAGCAGAACGGAACCATTGATTACTGCTGTTGTCTCTTGGAGAAGGAATTGTGTATTGAGTACTGTTCTGTTCATTGAAACCCCTCAGGGGGCAACCAGAGTGGTCTGGTTGATGGGTTGCATCATCCCAACCTGATTGACACCTGAGACCCCGTGAGTGGGGATAAAAGTAGAGTCTGGGGCACACCCCTCAGACACACCAGGAGAGACGCTATGAGACTGGTGGGGTCTTGTGTGTGTGTCCATCCTTGCCTGGGTGATGAGTCCGCCACGGAAGAATGGTCTAGTTAAAGGACGGAGGGGTCATACGTGAATGGCCACAACAACAACGCATCGACGGATCAAGATCGTAAAAGGAAAGTCAGCAAGTCAATAGCTGTTACTGCTTTCTCTCTCTCTCTCTCTCTCCAACAATTGCAACACAGTGAGCAACAACTACCGCAGCCTGCATGAACAGAACTGAACTTTATATTTCCATCGGACACTTCATTATCCCCTAGACAACGATAGAGCTTATTTCTTATTGATTATTATTGTACCCGCACTTTTAGGTTTAGTATTGATGACGTATATTATCTGTATATTTGCATTGATATCATTTTTGTGTAATTTTACTAATAAATACTGTTAAAAATAGTATCACCAGACTCCAACGGATACTCCTATCTTTGCTGGTAAGACACCCAGTTACGGGGTTCGTAACAATAGAGTGGATGTAGAGAGGATGTTTCCTATGGTGGGAGAGACTGACCAAAAGGACACAGCCTCAGATTAGAGGGGTTCCTTTTAGAATGGAAATGAAGAGGAATTTCTTTAGTGCTGAATCTATGGAATTCTTTGCCATAGACAGCTGTGGAGGCCAAGTCTTTACGAATATTTAAGGCAGATGATAGATTCTTGATTGGTCAGGGCAGGAAGGGATAAAAGAAGAAGGCAGGAAATTGGGCTGAGAGGAAGTTTTGATCAGCCATGATGAAATTTGATGGACCAAATAATTCTGCTCCTATATCTTATGGTCTTATGGTTATATTGGATGATGGAAAATGTTGCCTAGAGGAATGGAGTAGAATGGAGTACTTTGAGTAGAAATTTGAGTCAGTCATTTTGTAGAGCTATCAACTCCAGTAGAACAGAAACCTCCGGCAGAATGTATAGCTACAGCAGAATGGAGAAAAGAACATGTTGGAAGCATTTGGCAAGTCAGCCAGTATCTGTGTGAGGAGAGAAAAGGTATTAGCATATCAAATTAATTACCTTTTGTCAGAACTGGGAGAAGTTCAAATCTTTAAAAAATAATTTTATGTTGCTGAGGAGTAGTAGGAAGGCAAGCAGAGAAGAAGAATTGCTAGGAGATCTGCCTCAGATGGAATATTTCAGCTCTGAGGATAGGTTGGATGGGATGTGTATGTTTCCTTTGAAACAGAAAGTGAGAAAGGACCTGCCTGAGTTGCATGGAATCACGAAACACACAGACATGCTAGATAATTTAAATGTTGTTTCCTTAGCTGAGATATCTGTTACTAATGGACATAATAATATCAAGGCAAGAGATAGGAGATTTAAAGAGGGTTTGATGAGGAATATTTTGATCCAGAGGATGACTGAAATTTGAAACACACAACCTGAGTGATTGTGGAGCAAGGCATCATTGCAATATTTAAGGAATATTTAGATGAGCACTTGGATTGCCAAGGGATAGAGGGCTGAATAACAGTGTGCATAGACAAGTCTTTGAAGGCCAGCACAGACCTACTGGACCTAAAGGGTTCCATGCTGTATGATACTACTACTCTAGAGCAGGTGTTCCCAAACTTTTTAAAGCCATGAACCCCTTCCATTAACCAAGGGGTCTGTGGACCCCAGGCTGGGAAATACTGCTCTAGACTGAGTTTGAAGGCAGGAGAGAAAATACCAGTGGAACAGGGCGAAAAAGAGAGCTAAAGGATAGAAAGTAAAACAACATTTGAGGTGTATAAAGGAGCAGACAAATGGAATTGGGAATTGTTAGTAGCAGAAAAGCACCAAGTACTGGAAACTTAGAAGTAGAAGCTGATTATCTGTAATTATTGAATTCAATATCTGACCCTGGAAGGTTATCTACTCACAAAATGAGTTCTTACACTTCCACCAGATGTCAAACTTTGTTGGACAAATTCTTTCCTTTCTAATGCCTATGCAAATTTTTTGTGGAAGATTACACAGTACGACAAAAAGCACCAGACTTATAAGACCAACGTGCTCTATTTGCACATAATGGGTCAGAATTAGGAAGAAGTATCTTTTTCCAAAAGCAGGTGCATCTTTATTATTCCTGTTTGCATGTACAGAGAAGAGCATTTCAAATACCAAATTTGAAGCCAGTTTGTACAGCTTCTCATCATAAAATTATTTTTTCCTTCTTCTGGCACTTTAGTTCCTGTGGAAACTGTCCACTTCATTCTAATACAAATGCTTCCGCTGGAGAATTTTCCCTTTGTGAAAGATTAGAAAAGGTCATGGAAAGAGTACCAGGTGACACTGGTGCTCCACTGAAAACTCTTTTTTTTTGGCTCCCTGCACAATGCAAGTTTATTGTGGTTTTCCAAATAATGAAGAAATTCCAGACCAATTAGTTGTTTTCTGTATTCTTAAAAAATATCTATCCATTGGATAAAACAAAAAATTACATCACTACAAATCTCTTCTATTATGTCCTCCTGTCAACTCATTATGAATTAACACTATAAGACCACAGATATAGGAGCAGAAGTAGGCCATTTGGCCCATTGAGTTTTGTTCCACCATTCAATCATGGGCTGATCCAATTCTTTCAGTCATCCCCACTCCCCTGCCTTCTCCCCATACCCTTTGATGCCCTAGCTAATCAAGAACCTGTCTATCTCTGCCTTAAATGCACCCAATTATTTGGCCTCCACAGCTGCACATGGCAACAAATTCCACAGATTTACCATCCTCTGACTAAAGTAATTTCTCCACATCTCTGTTCTAAATGGGCGTTCTTCCATCCTGAAGTCATGCCCTCTTGTCCTAGACTCCCCTACCATGGGAAATAACTTTGCCATATCTAATCTATTCAGGCCTTTTAACATTTGGAATTCCATTGTCCAGCATTATAACACAAGATTTTTATTTCAAAAATATACTTCAGTCATAATATTTACAGGAAATATAATCAGTGTGTATCTTTCTTTATATCCATTTTACCAGCAAATCAATAGATTCTCTTAGAACACAACACTATTATTCATAGACTCATAGCAAGAGGCTTCAAAGTTCAAAATAAAATTAATTATCAAAATATGCATACTGTATGTCACCATATACCATCCTGAGATTAATTTTCCTTTGGGCATACTCAGCAAATCTATAGAATAGTAGCTATAACAGGATCAATGAAAGATCAACCAGAGTGGAGAACACAACAAATTGTGCAAATGCAAATATAAATATGCAGGAATAAATAACAAGAACAAGAGATAAAGAGTCCATAAAGTGAGTTCATTGTTAGTGGGAAACATTTCAATGATGGGGCAAGTGAGTATAGTTATCCCCTCTTGTTCAAGAGCCTGATGGTTGAGGGGTAGTAACTGTTCTTGAATCCTGTGGTGTGAGTCCTGAGACCCTTGTACCTTCTACATAATGGCAGCAGCAAGAAAAGAGCATGGCCTGGGTGGCGGGGATCTCCGATGATGGATGCTGCTTTCGTATGACAGTATTTCATGCAAATGTACTCAATCGTTGGAAGGGCTTTACTTGTGTTGAACTGGGTCGAATCCACTACCTTTTGCAGGATTTTCCACTCAAAGGCTATAGACTCAGTCAGCTCCAACCCCACCATAAAGGACAACCTCAAGAAGGCAGCATCCATTATTAAAGTCCCCTATCATCTAGGACATGCTGTCTTCTCATTACTACTACAGGGGAGAAAGTACAGAAGCCTGAAGACCCACACTCAATGATTTAGGAATAACTTCTATCCCTCTGCAATTAAATTTCAGAGCATTCCATGAAGACTACTTCATTATTCTTTGTCTTCACTATTTATTTATATCTGTAATTTATAGATTTTTGTCTTCACATTGTACATCATGTTTGCATACTGTAATATGTCAGTGATAATAAATCTGATCAAGATTCTGGCTCCTCTCTAAAGTGTTTAAGAAGCTGTTACACAGTACCACCCCTCAGAGTTCAGCAGAACCATTGTCTGTGGCACTTCCCTTTGCATCAACCTTCAGTGGGTGGATAATTTTGGCCTTTACTGTAGCTCAGCAGGGGAATGAGCAACTGTCCTAATGAGTTAGAGGTGTAAGAAGCCAAATCCTTTTTAAGGTCCTTGTTTGCTTTAAATAGAACACTTGTAATTGAAATGCTGTAGCAATGATCCAGGTTATTTTTGTGGGGGCTGAGAAGAATGTCTGCTCCTCCTATCCTTAAAGGGACCACACCAATTGTAACCTCAGGAATAAACTATAGCTGTTGTAGAATTCTTCTCTACATATTGCAATGAGCCTAATATCTAAAAACAAGAAAGCATTTTGGCCATCCAGAAGAAAATAACTTCAAAAATATTGGCAGAAATGGCTTTGTAGAGTTGACAACATTTTTAAGTTCCATCTTCTACACTGAGATAAAATTATTCCCCACTTATACAAACTTGGTACATTGCAAATACACTCTCCTGCCAGTAATGTCTCCATAATGCCTTCTATCAATGCAGTTTAAAAAGCAAAGAATTTTCCTGCTGTATTATTTACTTTCAAGCTGCTGTAACTACTAACACAGTGTGGCTTCTTTCGGTTGTAGGGTGGACGATGATATTGACTGCCTGCGTGCTCGCAAGTAAATCTCACATTAGCTCTTCACCAATCATGAAGTTGTGATGAGCAAACACAACTGCAAATCAGCTCAATCCAGAAACATAATTCACTGTATTTCAAATGAGGAACATTGGCACCATAGTTCATTCATTCATCATGTACCACATCATAGGACATGGACAATCATGGTCTATGACCATGATAGTTTTTGGGAAATTTTTCCCAGAAGTGGTTTGCCATTGCCTTCTTCCGGGCAATGTCTTTACAAGACTGGTGACCCCAGCCATTATGCAACTCTGCAGAGATTGTCTGCCTGGCATCAGTGGTTGTATAACCAGGACTTGTGATAAGTAACACACACAAAATTCTGGTGGAACACAACAGGCCAGGCAGCATCTATAAGGAGAAGCACTGTCGACGTTTCGGGCCGAGACCCTTCGTCAGGGTCTCGACCCGAAACGACGACAGTTCTTCTCCTTATAGATGCTGCCTGGCCTGCTGTGTTCCACCAGCATTTTGTGTGTGTTGTTTGAATTTCCAGCATCCGCAGATTTCCTCGTGTTTGCTCTTGTGATAAGTACCAGCTTCTCATTCAACCATCCACCACCTGCTCCCATGGCTTCACATGAACATGATTGTGTGGGTTAAATAGGTGCTACAACTTGCCCAAGGGTGGCCTGCAGGCTAGCATATGGCAAGAGCACCTTATACCTCCTTTGGTAAAGCTGTATCTCCATCCCAGCACCCAGGCACTTTAATGGATGGTGGATTTATCCAAGATACAGTGCATATAGTCCAAAAGGTAAGTTGAACACATCTCAGTCATAAGAGATATTACCACCCTGATTTTATACAGGGAAGTAGACTATATGGAATTCTTTATTCCAAATACTGACAAGTATGCAGATTAATATTTGAATTATCAGCTCTGTTATTGTTAGGACTTAAATATACTCAGCATGTAATCTGCAGGAAGTTAATTTCCCAAACCTATCTGCTCCTCCTACATTGTCAATACATTGGGGATGTTCTCTGACTTGCTAAGAACAGATTGGGTCTTACATAATATCTAAGAAGTATGATAGTACTAAGTATTCCACCTAGTGAATCAATCTGTTCCGGCTCTAAATTCAATTGTCTCACATCAGAAGGTAATGACCAGCTTAACCTTTTCAATGGACTTTGATAATTCAATCATTGAAGGTTCACTGGCTCAATTAGCTCAAGAAAAATAGAGTTTTTTTTATTAAAGGGGAAGAAGAAATCATTAAAATTTAGAAGTCACTACACACACTCAGAGGCCACTCTGTTAGGTACCTCCTGCAAAGAATAATGTGGCCACGGGGTGAATGTATGTGGTCTTCTGCTGCTGTGGCCCATCCACTTCAAGGTTCAATGTGTTGCACATACAGAGATGCTCTTCTGCGCACCACGGTTGTCACACATATTTATTTGATTAACTGTCTCCTTCCTGCCAGGTTGAACCAGTCTGGCCTTTCTTCTCTGACATCCCATTAAAAAGGTGTTTTTGCCCACAGCACTTCCACTCACTGGATTCTTTTTGTTTTCCACACTGTTCTCTGTAAACTTTAGAGACTGTTGTGCATGAAAATCCCAGGAGATCAGCAGTTTCTGAGATACTCAAACTACCCTGTTTGGCACCAACAACGGCCAAAATCACTTAGATCACATTTCATCCCCATTCTAATGTTCGGTCCGAATAACAACTGAAACCTCTTGACCATGTCTGCGTGCTTTTATGCATTGAGTTTCTGCCACATGATTGGCTAATTAGATGTTTGCTTTAGTGAGCAGGTGCACCTGATAAAGTGGACACACAGTGCACTATGTGAATCATTACAGGGTGATGTAAACTTACCATAGTGAACAAACCTGATACCCAATTGCACAGCAATTGTGTGAAACAAAGTGACCACCCACTGGACAGTCTTAGGCTTTACCACCATAGGCAACATCCTCTCCACATCGACTCTATCAAGGCCTTTCACCATTTGATAAGTTCCAGCGAGGTTTCTGAATTCAATCCTGGAATCATTTTCGTGAACCTCCTTTGGACCTTCTCCAGTTTCAATACATCCTTTCTAAAATAAAGGGCCCAAAATTACTCGCTATACTCCAAGTAAGGCCTCACCAGTGCTTTATAAAGCCACAAAATTACATCCTTGCTTTTATATTCTAGTCCTCTTGAAATGAATGCTAATATTATATTTGCCTTCCTTACCACAGATTCAACCTGCAAATTAACCGTTAGGGAATCCTGCACTAGGACTCCCAAGTCCCTTTGCATCTCAGTTTTTTGTATTTTCTCACCATTTAGAAAATAGTCAACCCTTTCATTTCTTCTACCAAAGTGCATTCCCAACTCTGTATTCCAGCTGCCATTTCTCTGCCCATTCTTCTAATCTGTCTAAGTCCTTCTAGAGCCTCTACTTCCTCAGAACTACCAGCCTCTCCACTTAACTTTATATCATCTGCAATCTTCGCAACAAAGCCATCATTGAAATCATTAACATATCATGTAAAAAGAATCGGTCCCAACACAGACCCCTGTGGAACACCACTAGTCAGAGGCAACCAACCAGAAAAGCCTCCCTTTATATTCCCACTCTTTGCCTCCTGCCAATCAGCCACTGCTTTATCCATGCTAGAATCTTTCCTATGATACCATGAGTTTGCAACTTGTTAAACAGCCTCATGTGTGGCACCTTGTCAAAGACTTTCTGAAAATCCAAGTGCATAACATCAACTGATTCTCCTTTGTCTACCCTATGTGTTATTTCTTCAAAGGATTCCAACAGATTTGTCAGGCAAGATTTCCCCTTGAGGAAACCATGCTGACTACAGCCTATTTTATCATGTCCCTCCAAGTACTTCATCTTTAGCAATTGACTCTACCATCTTCCCCACCACTGAGCTCAGACTAACTGGCCTATAGTTTCCTTTCTTCTGCCTCTTTCCCTGCTTGTAAAGTGGAGGGACATTTGCAATTTTCAGAGTTTACATAACTATTCCAGAATCTAGTAATTCTTGAAAGATCATTACTAATGCCTCCATTGTCCAGTCCAACATTGCCCAGTCCACCAACTCAAAGCAGTCCTGTAAGCATGCTTCTGCTTCTCATGGGATAGCATGGTAAGCCACTTTAATGGTGCTATAACAATGATGAAGTGTGTTGGCTGCTCTAGCTTCACAGGAGATGGTTGCTCAAAGAGTTCTCTAACCTGTCCTGGTTGAAATCTCTCACAATGATCGGGCCCGCTTTCTTGCCCGCTTCTCCAGTTTCTTGCCCGCTGATAACGTTGCTCAGCTCCTCCAGTGACTGCCTAAAGTTGGCCTGAGGTAGAATGTACACAGCTGTTGGGATGATGGCAGAAAGCTGCTAGGGAAGATAAAATCAATGGCATTTGACCATTGAGCTCTGGAGAGCAGGATCAAGACAGAGCTGCCATGTCTGTGCACTACAATGAGATAATCATAAAGCATGCTCCACCTCCTCTGCCTTTCAAAGACTGAGGTGCCCCGTCTTGGTGGAGAATGATGAAACTGCCGCGCTATGTCTGAAATGGCTGGTGTGAGCCATGTTTTCATAAAATAAAGTACAAAACAGTGTGTGATGTCCCACCAATACAGCAATCCTACTCAGAACTCTTCAGTTTTATTTTCTAGAGTCTGTACATTCGCCAGCAGGATAGTTGGGAGTAGAAGCCTAAAGCCTCTCTGTCTCAATTGAACTTGCTGGCGCTGCATCTCCACTTCTGCTTTTTTAACAGTTTTTTTAAGTGTATTAAAACATTTTAAAATGCTGCTTGCTGAAGTACCCATGGCCATGACTGTGAATTTCAGCTGTAGTAGTCCTAAACAGAAATATTTGATTATTCCCATCAGAGCAGTACACAAACAGCCACCACTTAATGGCGTCATCTTGGTCCTCCAGCTTTTTCCCATTCCCACTTGGGAGAATGACTATGCATTAACTACACCTCTTGTAATTTTGTATCTTTCTCACAGAGTTTCTAACACAGGAAGATTTGCTCAGAAGAGGGAGCAGAGTCAAATAGTTCTGCACACCCTCAACATTTTTGAAAGGGTGAGATGTCAAATAAAAACAGGAAGAGTTGGGAGAAAAGATGTACTACACTACACTAACTCTGAACTAAACACAAATGAAATCAAATTCTATAGCAGCATAAATGCTCTCAACCTAATGTTGAGTCTAAATTGACTCAACGTTGATGTTAACAGCTCTGTATGAAGAATGAATGGCTTGAAATCCAAACTAGTTATTTTGGCTTCTGATTCAGACCTTATTTGACCGACAATGACTTCACAACAGCAAGGTTAATTATATAAATTGACAAATATAGTTTAAATACACAGTCCTCTAAGGAAAAAAATCTTATGAGTTAAAATCAAATGGTCTGCATAGAATAAGACAATTTAATGCAGAAAAGTGATCCCATTTCTCTGCTGAGGTGGCTCCTTGGATATATTGTCATCTTACTCTGTTTGTTTAACAGGGGATTAAAGAGAAGTTTCCATTCCACTCTAATTAGTTTGGGATTTTTAGCCTCTTCCTAAATAGTATGTGGTATAATCAGGACATTACACTTCAGGTTGGACGAACTGATTATTCTTTTTCTCCCTGATATCATGACCTAAAAGTTTGTGAACATTAAAATAGTACACAGTCATGGTAAATTTGAAAATCACACTATTGCATTTGTAGCAATTTTTCGTGTGTTACGTACCCGTGGGTATCTTATACTTGTCACGTGACAGTGGAGTTGAAGCTATACTGGAATTAAGGTGGTGGTCTTGTGATGGTGGAGTGATGTCATTTTCCCGCCAGTAGAGATTGTGTGACAGGTTTTTTTTACAGTATATAAAAGGAGGACCCCTCCCTGTGAGGAGGGGCAGTTCGTGGCTGGATTTGCCATTTTGACTCCATGCCACTGCATGGTCCAATATTATGACACAGTTTGGTTGAAAGGTGGAGTTTTATTTAATGCCTAAAGTTTAAAAGGTCATTGCCGGCAGTTTCTTTATAATACTGCCAGTTAAAAATCAGTGGAGAGTGAAAATCAGAGTTCGGGAGCTAAAAGATTGAGGAAAGTCGATTTCAATGGTGAAACAGGTTTGACCTTGTTTGATCCTCATTCGGAAGGAATTCGTTGGCTGTCCCCCTGGTAACCCCTGTGAATAATCGCAGAAAGGGTTGGGTACAGTTTTGTAAAGGAAAGGTCAGTGCCTTTAAGCCATTTCATTTTCATCTTCGTAAATTCTCCGGGGAAAAGTATAGTTCGACTGGGAACCGCAACAACACGATGTGAAAGAGAATTTAAATCATCTAAAAAGTCTCTCCTTTAATGGACTGTAAGCATTTTGAACTTTTGCAGTACTACTTTGAAGAACTGTTTTTGCAACATCGCGTTAAGAACTGTTTAAGCTTTATCACTTTAAGAACTGTTTAAGCTGCTGCACAGCAGCTGATTTCCAGTTATGTGAGTGGTTTGTTTACTTTTGGGGGTTTGTTTTTCGGTGTTTAATAAATGTTTTATTTGTTATAAAAAACCCTGCCTCACTTATATATTTATTGTTGTTGAATCCGTAACACATGCTTCCATGTATCTTAATGCCAAACTATTTGTGTTTGGGTGATACTTTCCTGTTCACCATTTGTCAGTGTCAAACTTGGCCAAATAACAACCACAATGGTTCCATGCTCAGATTTCATTATTGGTAACCACATTAGCCTGCAGACAATTACTGGTTATCCGCAGAAAAAAATAACCAACTTTTGCCAATGCCGAAGGCTCAGAAACAATATTATTTAAAAAGCCAATGACATGAATCCCGAATTCATAGCGAAAGGGTTGTACTCCACTCTATACACTTACAGCTTACTTAGAAGCTTGCCACAGTGAAGACTAAGCCATCCTTACATCTTCAAGCAGTTGTATTTCAAGACCCAACACTCTTTTTAATGGGGGTGCAACCAAGCATCACAATCACTCATGGAGATCCGTGCCACAGGAGGCCCTCAGTGGTTCAGCTTGCCAAGGCTCTGCTCAGAGTACGCAGAAACACAGATTCAATCCTAAACTTCTGGACTCTCTGTGTGGAGACATGTGGGTTTCGTCAGTGTCCCACAACCCAAAAGACATTCAAGTCACAAACAAACGAAGGTCTGCAGATGCTGGAAATCCAAGCAAAACACACACACACGATGCTGGAGGAACTCAGCAGGCGAGGCAGCATCTATGGAAAAGAGTAAACAGTTGACGTTTCGGGCCGAAAACCTTCAGCAGGACTGGAGAGAGAAAAGATGGGGACTAGATTTGAAAGGTGGGGGAAGAGGAAGGAGAAACTCAAGGTGATAGATGTAATGGGGGGGGGTGAATTAAAGAGTTGGGAAGTTGATTGGTGAAAGAGATACCAGGCTGGAGAAGGGAAAATATAATAGGAGAGGACAGAAGGCCTTGGAAGAAAGAAAAAGGGGAGGAGCACCAGAGGGAGGTGATGGGTAGGCAAAGAAATAAGGTCAGAGAGGGACGAGGGGATGGGGAATGGTGAAGGAGGGGTGCGTTAGCGGAAGTTCAAGAAATCGATGTCATGCCATCAGGTTGGAGGCTACCCAGATGGAATATAAGGTATAGTTCCTCCAACCGGAGTGTGGCCTCATCGCAACAGCAGAGGAGGCCACGGACTGACACATGGGAAGTGGAATTAAAATGAGTGGCCACTGGGAGATCCCGCTTCTCCTGGCGGATGGAGCGTAGGTGCCAGGCGAAGCGGCCTCCCAATCGGGTCTCAGGAGGCCAGACTGGGAGAACCAGACACAGTATACAAGCCCAACAGACTCAAAAGCCAATAGATTAATAGTCTTGTAAATTAAGCCTCATGTGGAAGTGAGTGGCAGAATCTGGGGAGAGTTAATGATAATGTGGGGAGAACAAAAGATGTAATTAATGCAGTATTAGTATAAATGGATAGTTGATGGTTGGTGTGGATTCAAAGGGCATCTTTTTCATGCTGGTTTCCTCTATGCTACTTCATCCACCTGGGATTTAGAGTGACCCACACTCAGCGGTGCAGGGGCTACAAAGACTACATCTTGAAGAGTAAGCCCCACTCATAAAAATTTCAGCTACAGACTCATACACATGCCTGGTTTGCTTTCACACACAAAGTCACTCAAACTCCTGGTCAAAGGCCTGGATAGAGTGGATGTAGTGAAGATGTTTCCTATAGAGGGGGCATCTAGGGTCAGAGAGCACAGCCTCGGGATGGAAGGGCATTCCTTTAGAACAGAGATGAGGAGGAATTTCTTTAGACAGAGGGTGGTGAATCTGTGGATTTCATTGCCACGGGCAGGTGTGGAGGACAAATATTTGGATATATTTAAGGTGGAGGTTGATAGGCTCTTGATTGGTGAAGGTGTCAAAGGTTACAGGGAGAAGGCAGGAGAATGGGATGTGAGAGATAATAGGTCAGCCATGATGGAATGGCAGAGCTGCTTCCATGGCCTAATTCTGCTCTTAAATCTTATGATGTTATGGACTTATGACTCCAGCTAGCAGACACATTCCACACATCACAGTTTTCTCATCATTACTGCATTAGTAAGGTCATTCAGGCTTTCTGTTCCACAAGACGAGCTCAGTGTTCCTGCATCAGCCCACAGAAGCAAACAAACTGACCACAGGCATTCATCTGCATAGCTGACTTCCCTGAAGCACAGGCATTCATGGTCTGCACTCATGACAGTGAATCTCTCAGCGAGTCAAGCAGCATCAGCGTGGAGAGATACAGGGTCAGTTTTCCAGGTCAAGGACCCTTCACCAAAACCAAAGACAAGCATGGAGAATAGGGTGCAGATCAAGGTTCACAGGGTAAAGATTTCTTTAAAAACTGATAGCTGGAGAAAGAAAATACATAAATGAGACGAGAGGAACAGCCATGCCTGATATTATGATATTGGTGCAGCTCTAGGGGTCCCTTTGAACACAGAATATCAGTAATGGCATGAACAACTAGCCCCTTGAGGTTCCTCTCAGAAAACTAAAGACCACACACTCTACCGTTAGAAAGCATCGGTGCTACCTTCTGTGATTAAACAGCACTCCTCAGTAGCTGGAGCTGTTGTTCAAATATGCCTTAAAGGACCACTGTATAGCTCCCAGCTGCATGCCTAAGTGCTGACAGCTGTGAAAAATTCGAATGGAGTTTTTCATGAACACCTGCTGTTTCTGAAACTGTATAGCATTACAAATGGGAGTTCAGCAATTCTGTTTTTAATAGATGCTATTAAATTTCACATTTTACAAACTTTTGTTACAGAGGTAGGGAGACATGCAATATTGTTTTAACACTGAATGAATGGTGCAGACAGTTTTCAAGAGCTGTGCTTATAATTCCAGCTAATGTGTACTAGAATTCTGAAATAAAAAATAGAAAACATTGGCAATGTTCTGTGGGTTGGACAGCATCTGTGGAGAGGGAAATACAGGTTGAGTACCCCTTATCTGAAATGCTGGGGGCCAGAATTTTGCGGATTTTGGAATATATAATGAGATAGTTATCATTTCTGAATTTATGTACTACTGGTAAGAAGTCTTTGTCTTACACTTGTTTATCAACACATTTGTAGTTAACGGTAAAACTTATTACATGCTATCAATATAATGAAAATACAATGTCTGCAGGGTAACAAAAACCACACAACAGCATCAGGAGAATACCTTGATCAACAACAGTAGGCTTTCAGTCTCCTCTGTGTTTAGATTACAATTTAGGTTACAATACTCTGTATCAGTATTTTGCTTTTTTTTAAGGTTTGCTGTAAGGTATAAAGACAATCAGCATTGTAGACTTGTGTTAGATTTTCATCGGCGACAATCTTGACAAACTCATCAATGAATTTCTCCACTGCTCCAGATGCTTTATCACCAAAAATGTTTAAAAATTTAGTGCCATGCCTTTTCTCAAATTTCTGCGAACCAGCCTGCTGAATATTCACAATTACCTTCAATTTTCAGTTCATGTTTATTTGCTGGTTTCATGATCAGCAAACCATTAAACAGTGTATGTTCACCCCAGTACTGACAAATCCACTCTTTCAGCATAGATATAAAATCTTCATTTTTTGCTTTATGCTGTGTTTTTTTTTCTATTTTTCTTCAATTTCTATTCATTACGTATGTGACGTCACTTCTCAGAAATGGCTGTGGTGTGCAGACATATCAGCCGGGAACCTTCTGAGCAACTCATGGAATTCCTCAATTGTGACATCATGTCAGCGCTCAAAAACTTTCAGATTTCAGAGGGTTTTGGACTTTGGATCTTCGGATAAAGGGTACTCAGCCTGTAGTTCTAATGTTTCAGGCCAATGACCTTTCGTCAGAACTGTGGGAACGTGCATGAGAGTCAGGCTATAAATTTGATCTTTTTGCACTATATTCTTGCTCATAATTCAGCATACAAAAATATTTGCATGTTAATTACTTCTGGGACAGTTCTCAAAGTTGGGTAAATAGTTCAATATTGCTGTAAATCCTCTTCTTTTTCATCATTTATGTTTGTGAATACATCTTAAAATAAGAATTCATTGAATGACCTCTTACATGAAAGTACTCAAGAGCAAATAATCTATTTTAAATTAACAAGTTAATTTTGTGAAGATGAGATTTTCGCCATTTCAATTGTGCCATGAGGTATATGTGTAGCTCGCCTGTGGGAAGAAAGAATATCCTCTTTTTGGTCTGCCAATCTATCAAAAAGGTTCCTATAATCAGAAAACTATCCAGCCTCATATTGGTTATCCACATCTGAAATCTGTATTACCAAAACCCAAATCAAAAATAATTTGTATCTTTGCCGAATGTCTGGCTGAAGCATTAGTCTTTCATACAGTGTAAAAGCAAGAGGAAAAGGAGTGAAGGGACGGCAAATGTGTTCAGCATCTCTTCACAGGAAGCTTGTGGAACTGGTACAAAATGTCAATGAGCTGAGCGACAGGCTGTTGCCTATTAACTCGACAGCTGCATGGCCAACACATCAACAGGTGGCCATGACTGTTGGTCAACAAGATAACAAAGGCATTCTCAATGAATGCAGTTCATAAAATGCCAACGAGTAGAACTCACTGATAAAATTAACCCTTTCATCAGCCTGCCATTGGTTCCTCTCCTTGTAAGTTCCTCCACCCCAACAACCCACCAAGATTCGAGATTCAGGTTTAGTTATCAAATGTACATCGAAACATACCACAAAATGTGTCACCACACATTCCAGCGCCAACATAGCGTCGGCGGAATAATAGAGAACAACAAAACTGAATGAACAAGTGACAAAGCAACAACAGCAAATCAAGCCCTGTTCCTCCCTCCCACTCACTCACTCACCTACACAGTCTTTGGAATGTAGAAGATTGAGGGGAGACTTGACAGAGGTATACAAGATTATGAGGGGTATAGATAGGGGAAATACAAGCAGGCTTTTTCCACTGAGGCTGGGTGAGACGACAGCTAGGGGCCATGGGTTAAGTGTGAAAGGTGAAAAGTTTAAGGGGAACATGAGGGGAAAGTTCTTCACTCAGAGGGTTTTGAGAGTGTGGAACGAACTGCCAGTGCTACTGGTGCATACAAGCTTGTTTTCAATGTTTAAGAGAAGTTTATATAGGTACATGGATGGTAGGGGTATGGAGGGCTACGGTCCCAGTGTAGGTCGATGGGAGTAGGCAGCTAAAATGGTTTGGCATGGACTAAATGGGCTGAAGGGCTTGTTTCTGTGCTGTATTTTTCTATGACTCTGAGTCTTGGGCTTCCAGTGGACCGTGTGCTCCTCCAGTTCAGTCCCTCTGCCTACATAGCACCAGTTTTAATCTTCTACCACTGGTTGCCATCTCCTTAATCATTGGAAATGAAGTCTGTGCTCACCCTCCACACTCCACCCCAACCAAGGTACTCCACACTCCCTCCTCTTTTAATAAAATTCTTAAAACTAATCTCTTTAAGTGGCTTGTCTCTATTTCTTTATATGATATAGTGTAAAACGTGTTTGATAATGCCCTTGTCAAACACCTTGAGCCAATTTACTGGTATAAAGATACTGTATCTTTAACTTGAAGTATCTGCCTCCAGTTCACCTTTGCTAACGTACATCTCATTTCCCTAACCAAGAAGTTTTAACCTTGCCTGTCTTTGTTCTTTATACTAATTAGAATCAGAATCAGGTTTTTTTGCGAACTTCAAACTGGACTTAACGAAGGAGCTGGTAATCCTTGGTGTTAATATTGACAGCAAGTTGGTGTGGGGTAAACACCTTTCCACTATTTCAAACAAGGCTGGACAAAGGCTGGAGCTCTGTGGAAAGTAGCATCCAAACTAGACAAAGAGGGCAGAGCCACGGTTTACAAAGCCCAGGTACGAAGTATCATGGAGTATGCCTGCTTATCAGGGATGAGTGCCTCACAGAGTGTCCTCAGCCAGCATGATGCCACTCAAAGAAAAGCTCTTAGGATTTTAGGTGTAGATGAAGCCATAGCTCGTGAGAAGCTAACCATCAGTAGCTTACACCACAGGTGACAGGTTGCTGCAGCTCCTGTGCTATACAAAATGCACACCAGCCACAGCCCTGCAGACCTTTGCGCCATGCTGCCTTCATCTTATGAGAGTCGGCGCACCACATGATCAAGTTTATCTATGCCTGCTCATGCTGTTTCTATGCCTGATGCGAGAACCTACACACTGGATAGAAGCTTCCTTCACTGTGCTATCAGAATTTGGAACAGCCTTCCAGATGCTGTGATTGGAAACATCTGCGACGATGGGGTCCAAGCCTTCAAGGGTTGAGTGTACAAACACCTATCATCTCTGGGAGGGAAGTCACAAGCTTCTTCATAAGCTATCATGAAGGGGACCAGAATGGCAATGCTTGGCTGTTGGCAGGTAGGGTTAATACCTGACTTTCAAGAGCTCTTGTGAGTTATGTTCTGGCTGGACTTAGTCCTTAAACTGTTGGAGAACAGTGTGGAAAGATCAGGTGCTGTTTTCTCCCGGTAGGGATTAGTTTTTAGTTCCAAGTGCTCCTGCCACGTTTTGTCACCCTGTAACCTTATCCTTCCATCTCTCTGAATTATGGAGGACAGCGTGTGTATAAATGTCTCTCTCCAGCAGACCTCATCATGATCATCATGACTCCAATATTTCTACTATTCTTTAATATATCTTTTTTTTAATGTTTTATTTAAATTGTTGAAGAAATATAAGGAATCAATTGATACAACATTTGATACATATTGAAAAAAATTAATTCAATACATTAATGAGTCCAAGAGAAAAAGGAACACCTATCCCAAAATATAAGAGACAGAAGAAAGAAAAGAAAGGAGAGAAGAAAGAAAAGACGAAAAAAAGAAAGAGTAGGCATCCAGCTCTCAATCAGTTTAAAATGCAAATTTAAGAAACTAGCTTATAATAAGGGATATGTTAATTTAAAAGAATTTAAATAAATAAGTTAAACAATCCGGGCATTTAAATAATCCAAATATGGTTGCCAGATTTCAATGAACATAGTGTAACTGTGCCTAAGGGTATAAGTAATCTTCTCAAGCGGTATATAACTTTGCATTTCTTTATTCCAACGATCAATATGTACATGGGAATCGGATTTCCATGTTACCGCTATGCATTTCCTGGCTACCAATAGTGCAATTTTGATAAATTTGGATTTATTCCTGGGGAGGCTAGCTTTCAAAACTGCTAAATTCCCCCAGCAGAAACAATTCTGGGCCTAGAGGGAAATCCAACCCCAGAATCATTCCCAGTGCCCCCCCCCAAATCTATCCAAAAAGATCTGAGTTTCATACATAGCCAGGTGGAATGCACAAAGGTACCAACATCTATGCCACACCTGAAATATTTGTCAGAAATTTCTGGTTTATTTTTATGTATTTTTCAGGTGTGAGATATAACTGATGTAAAAAAATTAAAATGTATCTAGAGTTGGTAAGAGTGGTAACACTATCCAAACATAGATGTGACCAGTATTGATGATCAACTACAATGCCCAAATCCGACTCCCATCTTTCCCTCGATCTGTATATACCAGACTTTGGGGATTGGTCCCGGAATAAAGAATATATATTAGAGATAAATTTAGTTGTTTTCCCCTTTCGAATTAGAATCTCCATGTCTGAACAACTTGGTAGGGCCAGTGATGGACTCAAACAGTCCCTCAAAAAAGATCGTAATTGGAGATAGCAGAAGAATGTATTATTAGATAAATTATATTTATTTTAAGCCCCTCAAAAGAGATAAATTGCCTCTGCTGATTATAACAATCTTCAATGCACCTGATACCGTGTTGATACCAGGTGACTAGAAATTTATTACCCAGGGTCATTGGTATTAATCTATTCTGAAATAGAGGCATTTTTGAGGATATTCCTTTTTTTAGACCCATAAATTGTTTAATTTTTTCCCAGATATAAATTACATGTCTCAGTAGAGGATTGTTTGTTTTCTTTTTAATTGATTTGGAGTCCCACTTATATATAAATTCTTCTGCCATCTCTTCTCCTACCATATGTAAGCCAATTGTAACCCAAGAAGGAATAGTTGTCTCATCAAAAAAAGAAGCAATAAAACGTGTTTTATTTTTTACAATCTGGTAATTTTAACCCTCCCAATTTATAGTCCCAGGTCAATTTTTCCATGGAGATTCTAGATATTTTACCCAAACATAAAAATAGTCAAACATGTCCATTGAGAATCTTAAAAAAATTATTAATTTATTTGCTGATGACATTTTAGTATATTTGGCTGGCCAGGTAAGACTTTGGTAAGACTTAGGGCCTTGCTGGACAATTATGGTATTGTCTCGGGATACACAATAAATTGGAACAAAAGTGAAATTTTATCTTTAGGTAAAGGAGACTATGCCCAATATCAATATGGTACTCAGTTTAGATAGGTTAATTCCAACATGAAATATCTGGGGATTAAGTTTAATCGGAATTTGGATGACCTTTATAAACTTAATTATCTTCCCTTGCTGAGGAATGTTGAGGAGGACCTATGTAGGATAAACCTGCCCATCACACTGATGGGCGGGGTAAACTGTATAAGAATGAAGATAATGCCTCGGTAACTTTTTCAGTCTTTACCTTTCCCATTATCTAATTTTTTTTAAGATTCTCAATGAACATATTCTTTAATATTTCTTAACATGCTTTCAAGGAGCTAGATAGTTATCTAATGGATAGGGGAATCAAGGGATATGGGGACAAGGCAGGAACCGAGTATTGATAGTAGATGATCAGCCATGATCTCAGCATGGCGGTGCAGGCTCGAAGGGCCGAATGGTCTACTTCTGCACCTATTGTCTACTAATTGTATATCCGTCCACTATTTGCATGTTACATCCCCTGCAATGGAGTCGACTGAATGTGAGTTAAGAAAAGTACTGGATGATGCCACAGCAGTATTCAGGGATGACACTGGAAAACTCAAGGTTAAAATAGTATTAAATGAAAATGGCATACTTAAGTTTTGCAATGCCTGCTCTGTTTCTTATATCACACAAGAATGGGTCTGTCAGGACCTGTGGTGATTTTAAGGTCAGCATCACCCCAGTACTAAAAGTAGATCAATATCCTCTGCCCAGGATAGAGGAAATCTTTGCAAACCTTTCTAGAGGGAAACACTTCAGCAAAGCTGAGGCCTACCTCAGGTGATAGAAAAGTCCAAAGTGTTTCTCACAATAGACACACATAAAGGGCTTTATCACTATAACAGCCTTAATTTTGGAGTAGTATCTGCACCTACACTCTGGCAGAAAGCTATGGACCAGGTGCTGTAAGGCTGCCCAGGCACTCAGTGTTACCTGGATGACATCATTATTACTGGTAAAGATGACAAAGAATATCTCCAAAATCTCAAATCTGTTAGAAAGATTAGAAGATTATGGGCCCAGAGCACAATGCAACAAGTGTAAATTCTTTAAACCAAGTACGTACCACTTACTGTGATCACACCATTGACTCACAATGATTACATACAAGTGCTGAGAGAAGTCAGGAAGTGGTGAATGCCCCAAAGCCAAAGGATGTGTCTCAGTTATCGTCCTTTTTAGGATTTCTCAATTACAGTAACAGGTTTCTGACAAACCTGATTACTGTGCTCCACCCGTTGAATTCAGTACTATAGATTGGGAAGAAATGACAACGTACAAAGCAATGTGAGGTGGCTTTCCAACGTGCACAGGAAATGGTGATGGCAGGCATTATACTAATATGTTATGATCCACGTCACTCAGTGAAGCTTGCCTATGACACCTCATCTTATGGTAAAGGTGCAGTCATATCATATGTGATGGATGTGAAAGCCCTATAGCCTTTGTATTATGTTCCCTTGTGACTGCAAAGAGAAAATATGGATACAGGGAGGATGTCAACCTGGTTTGAGGTGTAAAATGTTTCAACCAGTACTTGCATGGGAGAGAGTTTACCCTCATTACCGATCATCAATTGCTAGCGTCCATTTTCAAACCACAGAAGAGTGTTCCACTAATCACAGCAGCACAAATAGAATCAGAGTTATAGAGTCAAAGAAAAGTACAGCACAGAAACAGGCCCTTTGGCCCATCTAGTTCATGCTGAACTATTTAAACTGCCTATTCCCATCAAGCTGCATCCAGACCATAGCCCTCAATTCCCCTATCATCCACGTACTCATCCAAACTTCATTTATGCATTAAAATCAAACTCGAATGCTCCACTTGCGCTGGCAGCTCATTCCACAATCTCACAACCCTCTGACTGAAAAGCTTTTCCTTCATGTTCCCCTTAAACTCTTCACCTTCCGCCCTTAACCCAAAACCTCTAGTTGCAGCCCCACCCAAACTCAGTGGAAAAAGCCTGCTTGCATTTATCCTCATAATTTTGTATACATCTGTCAAATCCCACCTCAATCTTCTACGTTCCAAGGAATAAAGTCCTAAACTGTTCAAGCTTTCCTTATAATTCAGGTCCTCGAGACCTGGCAGCATCTTTGTAAAATTTCTCTGTACTTTTTCAACTTATTTTCACCTTTCCTGCAGATAGGTGATAAAAACTGCACACAATACTCCAAATAAGGTCTCACCAATGTCGTATACAATTTCAATTTAACACCTTATCTCCTGTACTCAGTGCTTTGATTTATGAAGGCCAATGTGCCAAAAGCTTTCTTTATGACCCTGCTCCCTGTGCCACAACTTTCAATGAATTATGGACCTGTACTCACAGTGGCCTTTGTTCTACCACATACATTCCTCTGTGCCTTACCATTCACTGCGTAAGACCTATCTGCGTAAGAATGCAGAGATGGGCTGTTTCTTGGAGGACACAATTACTTGATTGAATTCAAGAGGACAAATAATTATGGAATTTCCTGTTTACTCTTGGAAAAGGAAATACCTAAAAAAATATAGAAGATTATACTTCTCTTGATGTATTCTTCCTAACAAAGTTGAGATGCATTCTATATGTTGGAGTCTATAGCTAAGCAGGGAGGACTGTTGTGTGTTTAATGTTTTGAGTAACACTGTAAATATATTGTTTGATTAAGCATCCTTGTTTGTTTAAGTAATTCACTATGGGTTATATGTAAAACTATGTGAATGGCATACGTCATCACGCCACCACATCTTAAGTGTGTGTCTTGCTAAAAGTAAAAGCAAAACTAAGACACTCATCTATCAGGCCCCCTTGTTTCTATTACAATTAGTTTTATGTTTTGGAGTTACAAAATATGATGCTGGTTATAGCATCCTTCCTTCTAGATCTACATCCCCACATTTGGCCCACAGCTCTCCAAACCCTTCCCCTCTATGTTCTTCTCAAAATGCCTGGTAAATGTTGCAATTGTAGCTGCCTTAACCAGTTTCCTCTGGCAACTCTGTAAAGAGGTCCCCTCTCAGGTCTCATTAACATCTCTCCTCTCTTATATTGTAACTATGCCCTCCAGCTTTGGACTCACCAATCCTATGACTGTCCACTTTATCTGTACCCTTCATAATGTAATAAATTTCTATAAAACCACCTATCATTCTTCTGTGCTCAAGGACACAAAGATCCAACATTGTCAGTCTCTCCCTTCAACTCAGGCCCCCTAACCTAGGAAACATCTTTTCCTGCAGCCTGTCCAGCTCGACAATGTCTTCCCTATAATAGGATAACCAGAACTGTACTCAATACTACAAATGTGGTCCCACCATCGACTTACAGGTATATAACTGCAACATAATGTCCCTACTCCTTGTTATATCTCTGCTGCTTATTTCACCACACATTAAATAATTCTGCAATTCAAATAACTTATTCAGCAGCAAATTAATAGTGCAGATAATGCAGTTAAAATGGGGAGATTGTGATATCACAGCTTTGATATGGGATTTATATATTACATAATGGGAGCTGTTCTTCAGTAAATAGCATACCACATCTGAAAGAGCAGGTTTATGTCCTAACAAGCTGGAGGAACTCAGCAGGTCAGGCAGCATCCGTGGAAATGAACAGTCAACATTTCGGGTCAAGACCCTTTGTCAGGACTGAAGAAGGAGGGGGTGGTGGCCCCATAAAGAAGGTGGGGGAGAGTGGAAGGTGCCAGGTGAAAAACCGATCAGAGGAAAGATCAAGGGGTGGGGGAGGGGATAGGCAGGAGAGGTGAAGAAGGAATGTAAGGGGAAAGCACTATGGGTAGTAGAAGAAGGCAGAATCATGAGAGAGGTGATAGGCAGCTGGAAGAGGAGGCAGAGTGAAAGTGGGATGGGGGAAGGGAGGGGGAGGGTATTACCGGAAGTTGGAGAATTCATTGTTCATACCAAGGGGCTGGAGACTACCCAGACGGGAAATGAGATTTTGTTCCTCCAACCGCAGTTTGGCCTCATCATGGCAGTAGAGGAGGCCATGTATGGACATATCACTCTGCCTCCTCTTCCAGCTGCCTATCACCTCTCTCATGATTCTGCCTTCTTCTACTACCCATAGTGCTTTCCCCTTACATTCCTTTTTCACCTTCCTGCCCCTTCCTTCTTCAGTCCTGATGAAGGGTCTCAGCCTGAAGCGTTGACTGCTCGTTTGTATGGATGCTGCCAGACCTGCTGAGTTCCCCCAGCTTGTTTGTATGTGTTGATTTGACCACAGTATCTGCAGTGTACTTCAGGTTTATGTCCTACTATGCATGATAGCATACATGGTATTGTATGCTATTACAGTGCCAGTGACATGTTCCCATTGCAATCGCCAATATTTCTGTCCAATCAACATATCCCTATTGTCCTTATCAATATTTTTATTAGAATTAGAATTAGACTTTGATTTCTTACATCCATCTCGCAACGTGAGGGAGTGAAAATCTTTATGTTGCATCTCCATTGCTATGTACAGGCATAAGGAAGGAAAATGATGGAGAATATTGCCCAAAACACTAAGAGTGTATACATTATTGTTTTGTGCAAAACGTATGTTCATTCAGATACAATGTACAGTTAAATATGCAATCAGATCAATGTGTATTGATCAATCTGAAGGCCTGATGAAAGTAGCTGCCCAGGAGCTGTCCCTGTTGGTCCTAGCCTTAATGCTGTGGTATTGTTTCTAAGAGGGCAGCACAGTAGCTGGAGTCCCTGATGATCTTCCGAGCCCTTTTGATGCACCTGCTGCTGTAAAGGTCCTGAATAGAGGGAAGTTCATATCAACAGATGCGCTGGGCTGTCCATACCAGTCTCTGCAGTGCCCTGCGATTGAGAGTAGTACAGTTCCCATACCAGTTGGTGGCACAGATTGTCAGGATGCTCTCGATTGTGCCCCTGTAGAAAGTCCTGAGGATTTGGGGGCTCATGCTGAACTTCTTCAGCCGTCTGAGGTGAAAGAGGTGCTGCTGTGCTTTTTTCACCACACAGCCAGTATGTACCTTCCAGATGAGAGCCTTGGTGATGTGTATACCGAGGAGTTTTAAAATACCCTTTCAACCACAGTCCTATTGTTATCAATAGGAGCTAGTCTGTTTCCATTCATCCTGTAACGATCATCTCCTTCGTTTATTGGATATTGTGGGAGAGGTTGTTTTCTTGGAACCACTGTGTCAGGGCATTGACTTGTCCTCTGCAGGCTGTCTCATCATTGTTGGGAATAAGGCCTATCACTGTTGTGTCATCTGCAAATTTGATCAGCAGATTGGAGCTGTGCATGGCAACACAGCCATGGGTGTATAGGGAGTAGAGGAGGGGGCTCAGGATACAGCCCTGGGGGGCTCCTGTGTTGAGGGTCAGCTGCGCAAGGTGGGGTGCAGGCCGATGTCTCTGAGCTCCTTGTCAAGTCTGGTGTTGAACGCTGAACTGTAGTCCAAGAACACCATTCTAACATAAACATTCTTCTTCTCCCGGTGAATGAGGACGTTGTATTGTGCTGTGGCTATGGCATCGTCTGTTAACCGGTTGTGTTGAACTATAGGGGGTCCAGTTTGGGTGGTTGCAAGCTGCAGGTGTAGTCCTTCACCAGCCTCTCAAAGCATTTGCTTATGATTGAGGTGACTGCAACAGGACCTTGGTTTTCTTAGGTACAGGGACAATGGTGGATGTTTTGAAGCAGGAGAAAACTACACACTGGGAGAGGGAAAGATTAAAAATGTCTGTGAACACACCAGAAAACTGTGCCTTGCACACTTTGAGTACTCGCCCTGGGACGCTGTCTGGCCCAGGTGCCTTGCAACTGTAGACGCATTAGAATAATCTACGTACCTTAGGCTCAGAGATGACCAAGGTGCAGGTCGCATCGACAGCTTTCCTTGGTAGTTTAGTGTTAATCCTCAGGTTATTTCTCTCCAATCAACACATCCCTGTTGCCTTGCCAATATTTCTCTCCAAGCAATAAGTCTAAAACAGATTACCTGAACATTGTTACACCCACCATGATAGTTTGGTGTGTGCTGGTTTCAACCATCCCCATACTTCATTAGTGTCTATTTCTCGGAAGAACTTAGGATGAATTCAAATTTAGCAGATGCTGGTAATTTGCAACATAGCCAAATATATTTTACAAGTCATGCAGCATTCATGGAGCTAGGAGCTGAGTTAATCTTTCATGGCAGTTACCTTTCATCAGAACACTGTATTCTGAAAGGGCTGTGCTACTTAACTGCAAGTCTTTCATGTCTTAGTTATTCAAGTCATAGGTCAGACTTAGGTCAGAAATAGGCCACTTGGCTCATCTGGATAATGCCAAACTATTATTCTGCCTAGTTAACATAAGAATGAAAGTAAAATATTAAAGCTCTAAGATATGGGATATAATTTAATTTCAGTTTTGATGTACTGTACATTCAGTCACCATTTTATTAGATACACCAGTACATCTGCTCCTTATTGCAAAAATCTAATCAGCCAATCATGTGGCAGCAACTCAATACATAAAGGTATGCAGACCTGGTCAAGAGATTCAGTTGTTGTTCAGAACAAACATCAGGATGAGAAGAAATGCAATCTAAGTGACTTTGACCGTGGAATGATTGTTTCGTGAATGAGTGATTAGATGGGGTGGTTTGAGTATCTCAGAAACTGTTGATGTCCTGGAATTTTCATGCACAACCGTCTCTAGAGTTCACAGACAACGGTGCAAAGAACAGAACAACATCCAGTGAGCAGCATGTCTGTGGGCAAAAACACCTTGTTAATGCGAGAGGTCAGAGGAGAATGGCCAGACTAGTTCAAACTGATGGAAAGGCAACTGTAACTCAAGTGACTTCAAGTTACAACAGTGACCTGCAGAGGAGTATCTCTGAATGCACAACATGTTGAACCTTGAAGTGGATGGGCTACTGCAACCGAAGACCACGAACGTACTCTCAGTGCCCATTATTAGGTACAGAAGGCACTCAATAAAGTGGATTCTGAATGTATATCCTACAAGTTCCATAATCTTATAACCCAAATACCAATTACTTTTAGATACCTCAATACAATTCCCTCGTATTAGATGCTCCAAATGTAAAGAAAAATACATTTGTATAACACCACACACACAAATTCTGGAGGAGCTCCATGAGTGTGGTAGCATCTATGGAAAAGAATAAACAGTCAACCTTTAGGACCAAGACCTCTCATCATCCTTACTGTTTAATCTTTTTCACAGATGCTGCCCAGCCTGCAGAGTTCCTCCAGCGTTTATTGTGTGTTGCTTTGGATTTCCAGCATGTGCAGATTTTCTCATCTTTATATTTCATATTTCTTTCAGAATATTGCCGAAGCATTGTGCTGACAATGATGAACTATCGAAGTGTAAACTTTGCTGGAGCACAGGAAATTCAGCAGCTGGTTTGCACACAGCAAGATCCCCCCCTCCCCCCAGGAATGGCAAAATGATAATGATGCTGACCGAAGGATAGTTATTGGCCCAGACTGTAGGGGTAACTCCCTTACTCTGTTTTTGAAATACAGCCCTGATGTATTTTACCTGGAAGTCACTGAGGCTCGGCTTCTCATCCAATAGTTAACACTTTCAACAGTGCAGAATTCTTATCAATGCTTCACTGGAATGTTAGCTGAGATTTTTGAACTTGGCAGAATGATATTTGAACTTGGACCTTTCTGGCACAAAGGCAAGAATCCTGCCAAATGAGTCATTGTGACAATACACAGCACATTTGCAGGCTGTGAAGAACAATGCACAAATTGAGGTGAGGTGGGTGGGGTAAGCGAGGGAGAGGTGGATAGAAAGGATTTATACAGCTTCCCTTTCATCTGCTTAGCAAAAATAAAATATAATTATTAGGTTAATAGTTTAATGGAAATTCAAGAGACCAAAACAGGCTTTTAATTGGAAACTGCCTGTGTGGCAAAATAGTTCTTTAATTGTGACTTTCTCATGATAATTTTTTCATTGTGGCTTAACATGAAAAGCTCAGAAGAGCCTGAAGCCAATTCTATATATAGGTTTGCTAAGTTGACTGTGGCTACGATTTAAATTAATCTCATCATGAAACCCCTATTTTGTCAAAAAAACAATCTGCAGCTTTCCAGGATTTCTTTTTCAGTCTGCAGCAATGTTTCAGACTTTGCTAGAAATGACACACAAAAAAAGAGAATAATGTGAGGAAAATAGGAGAAGTGATTATACAGACTGCGTCATCAGGCAGGACCACCCAGTAGGATTCAGAGATAAATACGGATAAGTTCAACCTCTACGTACATAGTGATTCACACATCACCCACTTGTAATTAACTTATTGCCATCCTCTGTGAGGTGGTGTACAATACAGTAGAATTACTCATTATAGCAGTTACATTTGAGTGTATAACCACTTGACAGTCATTTAAAATTGAGCTTGATGCAACAGCGTATGATAGCATCTCACATGTTTTGAGCAATGCACACAAAATGCTGGAAGAGCTCAGCAGGTCAGGCAGCATCTATGGAAATGAAGTGTCCGAAATGACCCTTGAGTGCTGAAGAAGGGTCTCGGCCCGAAACGTCGACTGCCTATTCATTTCTACAGATGCTGCTTGACCTGCTCAGTTCCTCCAGTATTTTGTATGTGTTGCTTTGGATTTCCAGCATCTGCAGACTTTCTCGAGTTTATAACATATTTTGAACTACGTATTTATATAAAAGGTTGAAAGTCATTCCTGTGGAAGTTTGGTAATCTGAGAAGATTATTCCCATTTTTTTTCAATCAATTTGGCTACATTGCTGAACAGATGATAGTAACTGGCTTTCCGATTGCTTACTTAAAGAGTCATTACTTCATCATGTTGTGTCAGCTGGTGGTGTAGTGGCATCAGCACTGGGCTTTGAGGCAAATGCACCACACACTGCACCCGCAAAGCTAACAGCATTGTGAAGGACCCCAGGCACCCCTCATACAAACTCTTCTCCCTCCTGCCATCTGGCAAGAGGTACCGAAGCATTCGGGCTCTCACGACCAGACTGCAACAGTTTCTTCCCCCAAGCCATCAGACTCCTCAAAACCCAGAGTCTAGACTGACATCTACATCATTTATTATTGTATTGAAATTTGTCCTCTACTGTGCTTGTTGCCTTGTTATTAATTATTTATTTATTAATCAATTATTGTGCTGTCCTGCACTGCTTTGTGCACTTTATGTAGTCGTGTGTAGGTCTGTAGTCTAGTGTAGCTTTTGTGTTGTTTTACGTAGTCTAGTGTAGCCTTGAATTGTCTCACATAGTCTAGTGTAGTTTTGTGTTGTTTCATGTAGCAGCAGGGTCCTGGAGGAACGTTGTTTCATTTTTACTGTGTACTGTACCAGCAGTTTATGGTTGAAATGACAATAAAAACCAACTTTTGACTTGACTTGAAATGGTCCTGGGTTCAAGTCCAGCTGGCTCCTTGCATGCTTTCCATCCAAACTGGGTCAAGCATTGAGCTAGCAACTTGGCCTAGTAGGCAAAAATGATAAAGAAACAGCAAGGTTGCTGCCCAATGTGCAACAAGGTGTGGAAAGGAACAGCATCATATTGATAGGCTTCATTTCAACTTCACAGACAAAATCCTCACCATGGGCTTACCCTTACGCAAGTGTCAGAAAGCATTAAGTTATCACATTTTTCTTCAGAACTCATGCTTTATTATTAATTTAATTGTGTTCTCCTGCAAAATGGTAGCCTTGAAAAGACTGTGTTATATATGACAGAAATGTAAGGCTGAGAAAAAAAGTATTGTCCCAAAGTAGGCATCCTTGTAACTCGGGATGCAGCAAAGAATGAAGAGTTGCATCGAGAATGGAATTTGATTTGTTACAATTGCTTTGCTCCTGGACAATATCTTTGAATTTAATACACGTGAAGAGCAGATCCTGAGCAATTACTCAGTTCTATGTGGGTGTTACGGAGTAAAAGGAAAGCATTAAATAACTGTGCAAGCCAAGTTGTAATATCTGAGGATGCATCAATTCATATAATTTGAGTTCTTAGGGATCAGAGTGTCATGAATTTGGATCTGAACCAGAAATAAATCTTCTGCCCTGAATGCATTTTTTCTTTTATCCTTCAATTAGGTCCTATTATGACTTTAATCGATAGATCTTAACTTTAAAAATGAGTCACTTTCAAAGGTTAGTAAGAAACCAGGTGATATATGTGTAAGCTCGTGATGGGGAGAGAGATGCTGTGGATTGTACCTGCCTCCCAGCAGCAAATGAAATGCTGTTCTGCTAAAAGTATATGCAGTTGATAATAGAAGTGTTTGAGAATGCACTCCTGTCTCCTGAATGTGTTATATTTCTGCTTCAGAAACTATTGACTGCACCCTGGCATACAATGCAGCAACCAAACACCTCAATTAACCAAGGTTCAAATCTCATATTAATATACCCTCACAGCACTGCTGCAGATCAATGCACACTTTTCACAGCTTGGCCCTGCGATCAGCTATGCAAACATGACCAGTCCATCACACAAACAAGTTGCCTTATAGATCTCATCTGTAGGTAAAACGGCATCATATATTCACAAGCATCCAGCTATTTGGGAACCAGCAGATCTCTATGATCTTCTTCACCGTTATTGCAATAACTGTTCTGGTATTCTGCCAGATAATGGGGTGGAAATTATAGAAGGTGATGATATCTTCTTACCTATCCCCGCTCCCCACGTCCCACTCATATTGAATCCTCCATTTTCTTCGATTTGCTGGCAGTAAATGGTATAAGCACATCCAAGCTTCTCGTCTTCCCCACCACTCCCCCAAACTTGCCCCTACCTTTGAGGTATTCTCTTCCAAACAGTCAAGAACTGCAGCCTGGCCAGACAAAAATACTGTGAAGACGAAGTCATGTCTTTATTCAACTTTAATACACACCAGCACGTTCACAAAAAGAGATGCTGTCATCATCCCTCCTATTTAAAAAAAAGCAATCTCGATCCCTTCATCATTGCAACCTAATGCCGCATCTTCAAATTTGGTTTACTTTGCAAGGTTCACGGAGCTGTCAGCATCAAAATGTCTTCAATCAAAATAATTAAAATTACAGAGGTAATCTTTCTCTCCTTGTTCTCTTTGACCTTTTGCAAGATTGATGACTCCCTCCTTCTGCAGTATCTCTCCACTGTGGTTCAATGGGTGTAACCACTTGTCTGGTTCAGTTGTTTTTTATCTAGTTACGTTCAGGGGATTTCTCACAATCAGTTCTCTCCCTGCACTTTAGAGTAGGTTGCTGTTGAAACGCATGTATTTTTTTCTTTCTACTGAAAACGTCATAAACAAATAAAGCAAAGAAAAAAGGCATTCACCCCAGTTTTCTTGGATTTGGGGTAATTTGGGTACATTTTAAATATTGCTGAAGCCATTGTTTTTCATGACCCAAACCATATAGTAAGCAAAGCATATGAGCATGGACTTACTGGATATCAATACTGGGGCCATTTGACACGCACTGTCTGGTTAAAATCGAATATACGTAGATTGATAATCTAATGGCACTTCAGCTTTCTGTAAAGGATATGAAATTAATCTGAATAAAAAAATTGGACAGATCGATCTTCAGTTTATTGCTCCTTTTTATATCTTCTTGGCACAGTCCTCAAGGATTGCCTCGAATAACTTGGATGCCAGGTGTCTTTCTCATTGATCTGAAGAGTCTCAGAGCAATGAGACTATAGTCTAGCAGAGTCTTTGGCTGTGCAGTGAGGAAACCCTGTCCCAGAATGCCCTTTGGCAGCAGGCAAAGACCCACCTCCAGCTTTACCAGCTGTCAAAACTTTATGCAATCTTAAGAATCATTAAATTAAAACTCCTTTTATGTTATTTAATACAATAGTTCTGCGATTCTGAAATGTTTTAAAGCATTATTAATTAACTTTTTAAGCATTGCAAAAATACTTTAAGTTAAAAAATGGAATTTAGGAAAAATACATGTTCCTCTTGTCCACCTAAAACCCCTTCAGCTTCCATGTCCAGTGCATCATCTCCGCAATTTCCGCCATTTCCAAAGGGATCCTACCACTAAACATGTCTTTATTTCCTCCCCACCACCACCACCTCTTTCCACAGGGATCGTGCTCCCCATGATTCCCTCGTCCTCACTTCCCTTTCCACTAATCTTATTTCTGCAAGCAGCCAAAGTGCTACCTCCCATGCACCTCCTCCCTCATCTCCATTTAAGCTCCCTAGCAGTCCTTCCAGGTGAGGCAATACTTCACCTGTGAATCTGCTGGGGTCATCTATTGTGTCCAGTGCTCCCGGTGTGGCGTCCTGTACATTGGTGAGTTAGGGGACCGCTTCGTCGAGCACCTCCGTTCTGTCTGCCCGAAACAGAACTTCCCGTTGGCTCAACATTTTAATTCCAATTCCAACATGTCAGTCCTGTTGTGCCAAGTGTGCCAAGTTGGGTCCACCCTCAAGGTGGAGGAGCAACACCTTATATTCTGTCTGGGTAGACTCTAACCTGATGGCACGAATATCAATTACACTTTCCAGTAAAGAAAATCCTTCTCCCTCCCCTCTTCCGCTATTCCCCATTCTGGCCTTTTATCTCTTCTCACCTGTCTATCACTTTCCCTTGAGACCTCTCCTCCTTCCCTTTCTCTGCTGGTCCACTCTCCTCTCCTATCAGATTCCTTCTTCTTCAGCCGTTTACCTTTCCCACTCACCTGTTTCACCTATCACCTTCTAGCTATCCTCCTTCCCCCACCCTTCTTATTCTGGTGCCTTCCCCCTTCCTTCTCAATCCTGAAGAAGTGTCTCAGCCCAAAATGTTGACTACCTACTGTATTAATTTCCATAGATGCTGCCTAACCTGCTGAGTTCCTCCAGCATTTTGTGTATGTTGCTTTAAGCAAAGACGTTAAATCAAAACATTGTTTTAAAAAGTTTCTTTGCCTCTAAATCTGAATTCCTACAATTATTATTGAACTCAATGAGCTGTGTTCCAGGTGCAATGTTGTGTAAGATCTGAGTGGTGTGGTGCTGTACAGTCTCAATAAGGCTGGGTGCATTGTCAGACTCCATGACACACTGACAATTTCACCTTCTAAATCAGTCACTATGTCCTAGACTTCCACATTCAATAGTGCATGCGTGGAAAACAAGGAATTAAGGCCATGATAATTTGAAACTACCTGCAATTGGCAATGCCTTAAAATTGGAAATGTATAATTTTCTTTTTGACATATTTTAGAACTACCACAGGGAGAGGAGATGGTCAAAGTGATCAAAGACTGGTCAGTAATTAAGCTTAGTTCACATCAGCCTTTCTGCTTTGAGAATGCCTAAGTAACTTCACAGGAAAAGCTTGACATTGTGATGAATTTAGGCAGAGATCATTAATTATTCTCCTTTATGTTAAATTTCACTTTGATAATGAAATGAAACTAAAGGGTCAAATCGGAGCAAATCCTGCAAAGTTGCAATTGGAAAGCTGCCATCTCCCCCTCTATTTGCCTAACAATCTTCACACAGATGTAAACAGCCCACTGAAGTATTCCTGGCAGCCTACAGTGAGGTGCTGCATACAAATGGCTCGTCCTATATTTATCCTTTGCCCAGAAATGGTCTGGCTGTCGGCTGCATCCTTCAGTTAACACTCAACATTAACTTCTTATTAAGAAGGAATGTCTTCTTCACCAAGAAGGAAAAAAAATGATAAAAAGTGCTTACACATAATCTGAAGCTCATTCCTTAGATTAGAAATCATTTGAATATCATTAAGTCAATGTCCCGGAGACTTCGTTGTTCTCATTTCCTGAAGCCACACCAGAAATCCCAGTTGATCGGATGACCCAGTAACTTGTTTCAAACCTTCTGCCAAGGCTGCTGTTTAAGGCACTTCCAGAAAATATACATGAATGCAGGCTTGGTCTTTGATTTTTCACCCCCCCCCCCTCTTTTTCCAAAGACTTTTTAAAGTCATTACAGAGTGGGACAAAGCACCATCCAAAGGAGAGGGATCTCTCCTCAAAGGAAGGTTCTCCCCTACAGCCTTTGCTAGTTCAAGACCCCAGCACATACTTGAATCACCTCAGAATGCCACCACCTCTCCCCATCAACAATCACTGCCAAATATGTTCTCCACAGTTGGCTTCAGGACACCAGTGCTACTTCCTTTGATTTATTTTTGTAAGCCTGGCTTTGTTTTTTCTCTACAGTCCCCTGTTACTTTTGTGATGTATTCCCTTGATACAGATCATGTGACAAGGGGCACCAGAGGCAGCAATTTATCAGGCAACTGCAAACAGCTTTAAAGCTCTTTGAGATCTCATGACAAACACTATATAAGCCAGAGAGTGGTGAATCTGTGGAATTTGTTGCCACAGGCAGATGTGGAGGCCAAGTTATTAGGCACATTTAAGGCAGAGGTTGATAGATTCTTGATTGGTCAGGGCATGAAGGATATGAGAAGAAGGCAGGAGTTTGGGGCGGAGAGGGAAATGGATCAGCCATGATGAAATGGCGGAGCAACATTAATGAACCAAGTGGCCTAAATCTGCTCCTGTATCTACGGTCTTATGGTCTTATGAGTGCACGTTGTGCTTTTTATCTTTTCTCATTACTGCTACGTCCAGCTGCAATCATGGAACAATCGTGTGAGATAAAATAAAAGGATTTTCCATTTGATCCTCCATGTCACTAACAGCTTCCTTGATGCAGTACAGAAGGGAAGACTAATACCGGAAAATTTGGGATGAAGTCCCCTAAAATAGAACTGATGGCTTTTAAATCTGCTGACCGCAGGGAAAAGAATTGTTTTGATGTATTGGTGCAGGAGCTGTTTGTAGCTGTGTTAACTGGTTTACAGCATAGTGCTGGGGCAAATGGAAAGTTCACTCCAGGACAGCTGATGGTAATATTTCAATCCTCTTTACTTTGATGCAGACATTTGTCATTTGCCAGAGGTCATTTTACATTGGGTCCTACTTTTCTCCGAGTACAAAAGAACTGAATACTTGGCTGCACAAATTACAACTGACACCCAATGTTAGCCCAACAGAAATAAACTAAAACTCAAAACGTTAAGAATCAAATTAAATGCTTGAGCGTTTCTATTCAGCCCTGGTTTACAGTCGTTACTAATTCCATCATGGTTGCCAAAGCGGACAAAAGCCTTAACTTCTAAATTTATATCACGGTTATAGCTAATTACAACACCACTGACCTGGTTCAATTGCCCTGAGCCGCCAGTACGCAGCTTGTATGTTCCTCCTGTGACTGCATGGTTTTCTCCAGGTGCCCCGGTTATTTCCTGCATTCCGAAGATGGTGGTCACATGGGTGTAATTAAACAGCACAGGCTTGTTGGGTTGGAAAGACCTGTTATTGTGCTGTATCTCTAAATAAATAAAATTTTAAATTTAGCGATTACCTCTAATGTTATGGAGACAGACTTCATTTCATTACAGCCTCCTTACGCCTCCTCCCCTTTCATTGCACATTAACCTGACAAACCCAAAACTACAATAGTCTTTCCTAGGGCAGCACAATAGTGTAGTGGTTAGCACAAGAATTTACAGTACTAGTGACCCAGGTTCAATTCCCACTGCTGACTGTAAGCAATTCTCCCCGTGACCACGTGGGTTTCCTCTGGGTGCTCTGGTTTCCCCCCACAATCCAAATATGTACCAGTTGGTAGGTTAATTGGTCATTGCAAATTGTCCTGTGAGTAGGCTAGGGGCAAATTGGGGGTTGCTGGGTAGCACAGCCTGAAGGAAGGGCAAGAAAGACCTATTCTGCACTGTAGCTCAATAAATAAATAATCCTTATTAATTTCCCAGGCAAGACATCACTTTAAAGAACTTGTCTGCAAATTGTGTTGCCTGATTTAAATGCTCTCTTTCCAAAGTGAGCAAGAATGAGCAAGACTGTGGTATGTGCCCTAATACGTACAGTAGGTTTGGGATTATTGTGACAGAGCAGCTAAATTACTAGGTAGGCATTCAGCTATTTGAGCTATTATTTCAGGTGTGGGTTTGAACTCTATAATAGCAAATGGAGAATTTGAATTTAATTCATATAATTAAATGAAACTGAAATGATTTCAGCAAAACTAACAATGAAACCTCCACATTGTTTTTTAAAAATCTGGCTCACATCTTGTGAACAAATACAGTGGATTCTGGTTAATTGAGCCATCGGTTCATCAGAGTAGCTGCTTATTTGGGACAACTCTTAAAGAACAAAAACTAAACAAGAAAATAGCCAGATTTCCCTTTGTTTAATTAATGTGCACTTGTGTGGCTGTTATTCACTACATCATGCTAGAAGCAAACAGTTTTTAAAGAGCATTGGTTGTGTGTGTTTGTGTTCAAAAGACAGTGATTTTTGTCACTGATAGTTGATTAGAAATAAACAGTAAGACAATTCAGAACTATTTTGCTCACTGTGGATTCAAACATTCAGTCTTGGAGATACTAAAAATGGCCAGAAGTGAAAATGGAACAATTTCACTACTTCAAGTTAGAAACGATGCAGAGTTTGAAGGTATCAATAATCATCCTGAATATTCCAATGAAAAAGAAGATTTGGATGAGGAAATCAATGAAAGCATTGAATGAAGGCAGTCCATTACCTGTGCTGGGTGTCTGCACTAATTTTGTTCATTTACAGTCATCCCCAGGGATACAGAGATGAGGCTCCTGGCATTTTCTGCGTGTGCTGGTATCCAAAACAATGCAAGGGAAGCTGCTGGATCTGCTGATCTAACCGAGGCCACCAGACAAAATTTCGAACCAACACTTTCATATTGACCGTGCCTAGATCACCAGCATGAAGCTCCGCCAACACTTTAGCTCTCAGCTTGGATACTACAACTCTCAATCTCCACATAAGGCAACCTGCACCAAAGGCAAATTCATCCCGGAACTAGTAAAAAAGGGGAAACAGGAATTTCTGCTGCATACTCTAGCCATTTTGGGTGTCCATGTAGACCTGAGACAATATGGGTCTTTTCCAGGTTCCCTTTGGATCATCTCTGCCATAGTATAGAGACTTCCAATGGTTTAGGGAGACCATGTCAAGACAAATGTCCTCTTTTATAATTTTTTCAGGAATTTCCTTTCTCAAGGGTAAATGGGGCAATCTATCACCATTTCCGTAATTCAATGTTGCAATTGTGACCTCCCAGAGACAGAGCCCATCTCTGCATTAGTATTAAAGTGAGTTTGCAGTTTAAAGGGTTCAGCATGGACTAGACAGGCCTGAAGAGCCTGTTTCTGTTCTGTACTTTTCTACCACTCTACATGCTACTGTGGATTGAAAATGGACACTAATGGTTAATGATCAGTAAAAAGGGTAAACTCTCCCACATACAGGTACTGGTTGAAATGTCTCGTGCACCAAACCAGACTCAAAACCTCTCTGTCAATCTGCACATGATTTTTCTCTTCACGGAGGGGACTGTGCTGCAGAGGCTTATGGGGTGTTCACTTCCATCACTCATTACACGTGCCACAGGTGAGGCACCTCAGGCAAACTTCACTGGATGATGTGGATCATGACGTGTGAGTACAGTGTCTGCTGCTACCATTTCATTTGCCATCTCACACTGCTTTGTCCATTGTCATTTCTTCCTGATCTGTAGCAGTGAGTTCACAGGGTGGAGTACAGTAGCCGGTTTTGGTAGGAACTTGTTGTAGTAATTGACAAATCCTAAAAAGGATTGCAACTGTGAAACGTCCTTTGGCCTTGGGACATACACCACGACATGAACTTTCCCAGCATACTTGTGTATAATGCTTGCGTGCAAAGGTGTGACCACAGTAAGTGATACTTTGTTTAAATGATTCATACTTGCTGTGTTGTGCTCTAAGCCCACAATCTTCTAATACTTATAACAATGTCTTGAGATTTTGGAGACGTTCTTTGTCAACTTTACCAGTAATAATGATGTCATCCAGTTAACACTGAGTGCCTGGGCAGCCTTACAGCACCTGGTCCGTAGCTTTCTGCCGGAGTGCAGGTGCAGATACTACTCCAAAAATAACCCTGTTGTAGGGGCAGAACCCTTTGTGAGTGTTTATGTTGAGAAACACGGTATACTCTTCTTCCATTTCCATCTGTAGGTAGGCCTCAATTAAGTACACTTTCCTGAAGTGTTTTCCTCCAAAAAGGTTTTCAGAGCTATCCTTTATCCTGGGCAGAGGGTATTCATCTACTTTCAATGCTGGGTTAATGGTGACTTTAAAATCATCACAGATCCTGACAGACCCATTCGTCTTAGCTATTGGGACCATGAATTCCGATCAACCTTGGAAAGAATGCCTTCAGCCTCCATGTGCTCTAGCCCACTGTCACAGATGGTATAAGGAACCAGATGGGCTTTGCAAAACTTGGGTGTTGCATTTTTATTTAACACTATTTTACTCTTGATGTGTTTGGGTTTTCCATTGCCATCCTTGAACACTGCTGTGACTTCATCCAGTACCTTTCTTATTTCGCTTTCACTTGACTCTTTTGCAGGGTATATTGCATGCAAATGGATGGATCTCCAGTCAGATTGTAGTCTGAGCCAATCGTGATCCTACAATGCTGACCCTCCAGTTTTTACCACATACAAGACCAATTTGACTTGTTGGTTGTTGTATTTTGCTGTTACGAATGTCATTCCACAAGAATTATCTTTTCTCCAGTATAAGCTCTTAATTGGATAACTGCAGTCTTCAGTTCAGTATCTTCAAAATGTCATTCAAACTTAACTGAAATAGCCATGCAGTGTCCAATTCCATTTTGGTTAATTTGCTGTTTACTTCTGGTGTAAGCCATATTGCTTGTCTATTTGTTAGTTTTCACATAATTGATCTCAAGGCTACCCAGTCCTGTGTCACTCTCATCATTATCAGATTTATCATCAACACATGCAGATTGGTGCTCTTTTTGAAACTGCAGCTTGGATTTTTAGCTTTTTCTCTTCCTATGAAGTCAATTTATTTTTTTCTGCCCAATATGGTCTTTGTATGTGTCTGACTTTATTGTATTTTCTGCAAATTTCACCTTTAAATCTGCATTGGCCTGATTTTTTTAAGCCTCTGCCACTATGGTAACACAATTTGTTCAGCCAGACCAGTTTCTGTTTAGACATTGCAATTCTCTTCACACTCACTTTTATTCCTGACTACAACTCAATTGCATCTCTGTCTGTTGTTTCTACTGATACAACAATTTCAACTGCTTTTTTAAATGTGAATTGTGTTTCAATTAGGAGCCATTTTTGAATGTTTCCACAAACTAAACAATCTCTCAGTACATCATTAAGCCCATCACTGAGCTAGCAATGCTCAGACAAAGTCTTCCATTCAGCCACATACAGTTAAATGAACTTACCTTCCTTTTTATTCCACTTATGAAACCTACACTGTTCTACAATCAACAATTGTTTCGGTTGAAATTGTTCCTGTATTACTTTCACAATACCAGAAAAACTCTTTTTGGCTGGTTTAGGTGGAACAATTAAACTTCTAAGCAAATTGTATGCTTTTCCACCCAATGCACTCTGAAAAATAGGCACTTTCTTTTCATTGACTATTTCATTATTTCAAAATAATGCTCAATCCACTCAGTGTACAGTATCCAGTTATCTTTTGTGCAATCAAAAACATCTATCTTTCCTATGTTTCCAGCCATTTCTGCTCTCTTTTTTTAACTTATGATTATTATCACCCAGTACTCACTGCTTATGAAGCCATGAATTCATCCTTTTTATGCCTTTTTTTTAACTCAACCATTTTTCTCTTTCCATGGCAAAGAAACAAATAACGATGCATTTTTTTTTAACTCAAATGTCTTGCTCCACTTCAACAGGTAGGTATTCATCAGGGGTTTGTTTAAAACTTTCTAGTCACTATTGTTATGCTCTATAACTCCAAAACATAAAACTAATCGAAAGAAAAAACACAGAGCTGGGAGACGTATGTCTACTTCATTTTCACTTTAGTGACGCACACACTTATGACATGGTGGCATAATGATGTATGCCATTCATGTACTTTTACATAAAACCTGTAATGAATTATGTAAACAACAAGGAATGTTTTATCAAACAATATATTTACAATCTTACTCAAATATTACTGAAATATTAAATACACAACAATAGTTACTTCCTGTATATTCTGTCTAGCCTCTCTTAATATTATATAGTTCAGTTAAACTCCCCTCATTTTCCTTTGTTTCATAAAAGGCTAGCTTATCAAATTTTTCTTCATAGCTGCAATTTGCCAATCTTGGCAATGACCTCTGAGCTCTGTCTTTCACATATTCAGCACAGGTCACAATTTATCTACAATATAGTATCCAGAACTATATTCATTGCTCAGAACCAGTGTTGTATATTGTTCCAACATAATCTTCCTACTCCTATATCCAAAGTATTGGTTAACAAAGGACAGTAATTGTTAAATACTCTACACAGTTCTCCTGCTATCGCTAAGGCTCTGTGGATGTTCTCTGAGATCCTTTGTTGCTCCATTTGCTCTTTTGTTGCACTTCCCCAAGATGAGAAGAATGACCCAGAATTTTATATTGAGGGTACCATGTATTCTGAATCAAACCCTCTTACTTTATGAATTACACATCTGTGATTAAAGAAAAGATTTCTAGCCTAGAAATTGCACATGCACCTTCCTTGTCATGCAGATGTTCAATGGCATGATCAATTATGGGTCTGTTGCAGTAAAATTTAATCACTGTATGCTCATTGGATAATTTTCTTTATGTTCACTGGAGCATACAAATAAAAAATACAGTAAATCTTGATTCTGGTGGGGTGGGGAGTGGGGCAAGGAACAGAAATCAAGAAGGAACTTGGTGTGTTCGATATTGAGGGATGGTGCAGAGCACGCCAAGATGCCAGCATGCAGGATATTCAATTAATCTTCATTGAAAAACTCAGCTTGTACAGTATGTGACTTCCTCCCACATGGGAGTGGCTGAGTGGCATAGAAATACCTCTATTAACTACCACTGAAGAACTCAGTTGGGGCTTAAGAGGAGGATGTAACCAGGGATTGAACTGTCTGGAAATTGACAACTGAGTTTGTGGTTGCAAGATTATCTGCTAGGATTCATCTTAACTCGTTTTACATTAGGAAAGGACACTATTCAATTCCCATAGTACTTGCAATCTTCTCTAAGGCTTACAAAGTTTTACTAAGAGAAAATCATGTAGTATCACAGAATTTTTTTTTAGGAACACAAAGTGTAGATTTAGTTAAGATCAGATGATTTATTACCATCTTTGAAAACTGACATAGAATTCAATGGTGTGTTCATCACAGAAAATGGTTTTGTGGCCCAGTCAGTCCTTGTTGTCATTAATGTTCTATTTGAGTGTCCTTCATCCTTCTTCTCCCTTACCCTCTATTCACTGTTCTTTAATATGGTTTTCTGGCCTCCCATTAAATATATCTGTACTATTCACCACCCTGTTTTGACAGCAATTTCTGTATTCTCACCACTCTCAGAAGAGTAAATTGTCTTCTAAATTCCAGTGATGACAATCTTATATTGGAGTCTTTTACTTTTCCTGTTTCACACAAGTGATAAACTCTCCTCCACCAGTACTGTACCAAAGCCTCCTGTAATTTGGGTCATCTGTCAGTTTGTTCTTTGCAACGGAGGAGATAAGCAGCCTCCACATTAATTTCTCCCAGGTATTTCTTTGCATTCCTGACATTACTCTTACAATTTTTTCACCTTCTCCGGTAGCTCATGTTACGAAATTCCCATAACTGGATCACTTACCAGCAAAGATAGAGAGGTCCGTTGAAGTCTGATGGTACTATTTTTAAAAGTATTTATTGATAAAGGGCACAAAAAGAAGATTAATGCAAACATACAGATAATATATGTCATCAATACTAAATCTAAGCGCGGGTATCATAATAACCGATAAGAAATAAGAATGTCTAGGGGTTACTGTATTGTCCGATGGAAAGATAAGTCACTATCAGTTCGTTCAAGCTGCAGCGTTGTTGGGTTTAAAAGTGATGCGGTTTAAACTTGCCCAAGTCTTTTATGATGTCAATCCATTGAGTCAGGGGAGCAGGTTTCCCCGTTGTTAGCTAAAAAGCCATTTTCCGTGGTTTCAGCCACCAATTCCAGCCACGGAACTGAACTCACGTGGCTTGGTTTCCGATGACCGTCTGCTGTTCCGTGGTCACTTAACGTTTTTTCTGGTGCGTCTGAGGGGTTGTTCCTACAGCCCCTCTTTTTTTCTGACTCGCAGGGTCATAGATGTCAATCAGGTTGGGGGTGATGCAATCTCTCCCTCAACCAGCCCACTTTGCCCGAGGGCATTCACGTAGCAGAGCATCTCAATCCACAAATCTGTCTCCAAGAGACAATGGCCATGTCCCGTAACTTTACATCGCTATGGGGGGGGGGGGGGGGAGAAAGGTGACATCCTGCACGTCTCCCCCTCATGTCTTGGGCCCCCCGTTCGACTCAACCCAACAAAGGATTCTCACAAAGGAGGGGGCTACAGATGTAACACTCAATATATTTTTTAATAATCAGGTGTGCAAATTATAAGAGTGATCTAACCAAAATTTTAACCAACTTTATCAGAACTTTTTAGAGGTAAACACCTTGGAGTTTAGAGCTTTATTAAACTTAATCTCAATTTGTACTTGGTACATCTGGAACCCTTTAATCCTCTCTGTTGTTCAAATTTCTCAGTAATATATGCAACCTTTGTTTTCTGGTTGTTAGGGAGTATTCTGGAGATTATAACCTTATAGTAAAACATTAATTTCAGCAACCAATCTTTAGACCTGAATGTGGATTGTAGATTAAATTTAAAATTCAGCCCTGGAACCAGACAATTCTGATTAACATACATTTTGGGTACCTGAAGTGTGAGTGCAAAGAAGGAGGTGTGAAAGTTATATGTGATTCAAAGGAAGCATTGTAGATACATTGTAAATATAGAATTGTCCTTTGATCTTTGACATATAAAATGTCATCTAATATTGGATTGAACAGGCCTCTTCCTTCAAAAGAACCTGAATATGCTACCTGCTGCTCATTGTTGTTGAATAAACTACTTCTGTATCCATTAGCCTCAGTCTTTCCCCTGTGACTTTGTTCACATTACAACACTATCATAATAAATTACTTTATAAGTAAATGCACTGAAATACATTTATCAATCACACAACTGCCCTTCAGGTTTGTTACTAAGTTTTGTTCTTTGTCCAACACTATTTCTCATTATCCTTTCCTGTTTGTGGCCATCCATTTTTTTTTACCTTGAACAGCTGTTCTACAACCTTATAAACAACTAACTATCCATAATTCTCCCTTATCACTTATCCCTTGTCCCAAATGTTCTGTACTTTTTCATTTGTCTATTTATAAATCCAAATATAATTGTTTAAAATTGAGTTTTTCCTATACTTGCTGCACCAATCAACTATCCTGTTGATGTCCCACACATCGAGATGGTGAGCATGATGACTAAAGGCAGCATAAATAAATGTCATGTAAACACGACATTGTAACATAAAGTTTATGTGCCAGAAATTAGTCCAAAAGTTTGGTGCAGTCTAACAGGTAAAACGGAATTTTGCACAATTTAATTTTTGGTCCAGTGTATCTACTAGATTGGCTTTGCCCATCCTCTCTTACCATGTCAAAGACTTCTACCTCTTCTCACCTGCCTATTACTTCCCCATGGGTCGCTTCCCTGTTCCCTCTTCTTCCATTCCTCACTCTGACCTCTTACCTCTTCTCCTCCTCACCTGCCTATCACCTTCCCCCCCACCCCGTGCTCCTCCTTCTTTGCTTTCTCCTATAGTCCATTCTGCTCTCCTATCAGATTCTTTCTTCTTTTGATCTTGACCTTTCCCACCCACCTGGCTTCACCTGTCACCTTTTAGCTCGCCTCCTTCCCCTCCCACCCTCCACCTTTTTATTCTGGCATCTTCCCCCTTCCTTTTCAGTCCTGAAGAAGGACCTCAGCCTAAAACATTGAATGTTTATTGATTTCCATAGCTGTTGCCTGACCAGCTGAGTTCCTCCAGCATTTTGTATGTGTTGTCAAAAAATGTAATGACTAGTTTAAATTTTAATTCTGTTGAAATCAGCTCATCACTTTTTTTTTTGCTTTCTGGATATTCTATTTTCTTTTTGCTGAACAATGACACAATGTTTTCACCACTCATGTTAAGCTGACAAAGCTTCCGAGCACAAGCTCTATGAAATATAGTACCCTGAACATGTATTATCTGCCTTCTTGTACATGGCTCTAACATTAGCATCAGTCACTCCTCTAGTATAGCACTTCGCTGATGAATTGTTATATAAATACAAAAAGCACAAATAAGCCTAAATTCTGCAAAATTTGTTGAGGAAACGGGTCAATAAAGAACATTTCTCCACCAGACTGACTGACCACTGTGGCCAATAAAAATGTCCAATTAAACAGAGCTACTCTGCTGACATTGTGCAACTCAAATAAGGGCCATAAAATGGATTATATCAGCTTGGAGAGAAGAATAGATTAATCTGCTCAATGATCAATCCATCCAATAGACCACAGATCATGGTCTATTTATCTTAGGATATATATACAAACATTGCAGTTTACAATATGTCATCTTTTTCCAGTCAGTCAAAAATGTAACAATTCAATTTCTTTTAGTTTTAAAGCATTAGAATAATGAAGGAACTCAGCCAGATGCACATGAAAAAGGGCTAAATGGGAAAAGAACTGGAGAATATAAAGAATACTTATCTTTAGAACTGCTGAGTCGCAGTAAAGGCCATCACTTAATGTAACTGAAGCATACAAAGTATAGTCGGTCAGCTCCCTAACTGTAATCACAGTAGGTAAAATGTCTTTCTGCAGACCCAGTAGGATAAGATAATTCAAAATCACTTGGATCAACCATAAGTAAACATATGTGGGCCTAAAATAGACACTGCGACCCAATCCAAGTCATCTCCTACACTTCGCACCATTATCCTATTTTCTCCTTTGCTCTATGAATCACGTCACGTCATGTTTTCCCTCATCTGCTCATTGCTTCAGATATTTCCCTTGACACTATCTAACCACGTCATGTTAAGTGTCATGTACTGTTGCTGAAAATATACCTGAAAATATCAGGCAACCCCTGAAAGGAGATTCATGCATTCTCCAATGCAGCTCAGTGTCTGGGATTCACAAAAATAGTAATTATATCTCTCATAATAATGAACTCTATTATTTTCTTCTCACTGCAGTCTATATTGTTTCTAAATCAATAACTGATTTATACTACTTCAGCAAATCTGTTGCACAATTCACATCCTTTCATATCATCCAAGTTAGAACTCAAATTGCAGAAAGCTGTTGTAAATGCTGAATTTTATGTTGTTCGGTGAAACATTTATCTCAACAAGCATATCTCAACTATTCTTTGGTTAATTATATCTATTAACTAATTGTTTTTCATATGACTTTATTTTCAGGCAAACAGCCAAATTTCAGGTTCGGTTCAGTTCTGCAATAGTCCATTCAGTTCTTTTTAGTTAATGTTACTTTTTCAGCTCATATTGTTATATGAATATTTTATTTTATTCTATTCAGTTTGGGGCAGAAATGAAATGGCTGTACTATGGTAGTTTTACAGACAATTGTGCAGAAAACACAATGAATTCAGAATTTCCACCGTAGCAACATCCTTATCTAATATTTATTGAGATACAATGTGGAGTAGGCCCTTCTGACCCTTCAAGCTGTGCCACCCAGCAATCCCCTGATTTAACCCTAGCCTAATCATGAGACAATTTACAATGACCAATTAACCTACCAACTGGTATATCTTTGGACTGTGGGAGGAAACCAGAGCACCAGGAGGAAACCCACACAGTCATGGGAAAAACGTACAAACTCCTGACAGGAGCGGCAGGAATTGAACCTGGGTCGCCTGTACTGTAAAGCATTACGCCGACCACTGCACTACAAGCCACCCTATAAATAATGAATATTATTGAGTATTGTTTTATTCATTTATAGGATACAGGCATTGCTCACACATCCATTGCCCATCCCCAACTGTAAGGCTGCATGTAACATCAGAACTCTTCTGAGAAAGAAGAGGGATAACAGGTAAATTCTGCCATTACTTCTTCCCGGTTACCCCATCACTGTAAATGAACAAGATTGAATTAAAGCAAATTATTAATCTATAATTCTACTCCATTTCTCTCATAAAAGTCATCCAGCTTTATTGGGAAAAATTATATACCTTCTTTAATAACATCTATTCACAGGATCTAAGTAAGCTGCGGAGAGTTGTAAAATTAGTCAACTCCAACATGAGCACTAGCCTCTGTCATATCCAGAACATCTTCAAGGAGTAATGCCTCAAAAAGGTGGCATTGATCATTAAGGACCCTTATCACCCAGATCATACCCTCTTCTCAGTGTTACCATTAGGTAGGAGGTACAGAAGCCTGAAGGCACACTCTCAGTGATTTCGGAACAGCTTCTTCCCCTCTGTCATCTGATTTCTGAATGGACATTGAACCCGTGAACTCTACCTCACTACTTTTTTTAATTAATACTTTTGCACTACTTATTTAACTATTATATATAAACTATTTAATCTAACTATTATATACAAACATTTGTATATATTTACTGTAATTCACTTCTTTTCTCTATGATTATGTACTGCATTGTACTGTTACCACAAAGTTAACAAATTTCACAATAAAGCCAGTGATATTAAACCTGATTCAGATGCTGATTCTGATTCCAGGCTCTTCAAAGGAACTCTTTTCTGAGTAAGTTCACTTTGCTTGCTAATCTATTTCTCACAGAATAGAAGGAGGCCGTTGGATCTTATACCAGCTTCCAAAAGACCAATACTGTCAGCTCCATTTACCTGTGTCAGTTCTCTGTAGCCCTGCAACCCATCTCTGCCACACTTCAATTCCACAGACCACTCCCACTCCGATATGTCTGTCCATGGCCTCCTCTACCGTCAAGATGAGGCCACACGCAGGTCGATGGAGCAATCTCCCGCCTAGGTAGCCTCCTACCTGCCGGCATGAACATTCAACTCACAGACCTCCGTTGATACCCCTGCCCCCCCAACCCCATCCCTATCTATAATTTTAGTCTGATCCTTTCTTTCTCTTTCCCCCCTCACTATAATCTCCTGATCTCCCCCCAGCCCTACCTTTCTTTCTCTTTTATTTCCCATAATTCTCCACCTTCCCCCTAGCCCACTTCCCTCCAGCCTATCACTTCCCAGCTCTACTTCATCCTTCCCCCCACTTCTTATCTCCCCTCGACCATCCCATGTTATTTCACTCCTGATGAAGGGTTTCGGCCCGAAACGTCGTCACTACCTCCTCTCATAGATACTGTCTGGCCTGCTAAGTTCTGCCAGCATTTTCTGTTTTCACATATCCATTTACTTCTTTTGGCACTTACCTACATGAAGGTGTGACTTACAGTGGCTAATTAAATGTCCAGCACATCTTTGGGTACGGGATGAAGCCAGAGCAACTGACAGAAATTCACACCGTCATGAAAGAGAACATGGAAACGCCTGGAGGTCAGGATCAAACACTGGTCACCAGATCTGTGAGACAACTGCCGTACCACCATATCCTTCCAATGCAACTCACTGTTTGCCATAAGCCCATAAACATTCAAGGGTGCCACTAACTCATTGGCTAACTCAATTACAGTGGCTATTTTGAAAACAAGCTCATGATAAGTTAGGACTTTTGTGGACAAATGTTTACGTCAAAATCTGCTTCACAAATGCAGATTTCATCAACGTTTCTGAATACTCACCTTAGCTCATTCCAACAGACTGCTCCATGTAGAGCTCAGCTTTAAGTTCCATGGCCAATAGATCATCAAAAATGCCTACTTTCAATTCTCAAACGTTGCTCTTCTCCATCCTTTCTGCTTCTACTTCTGCAGAAACTCTACCTCGTTGCCCTCTCAGAATAATTTGTTTATCTTGGTTTTTATATTTTATGTGTTTTTTTCTGAAATTGAAAAAGATTAAATTCAGTCTGGGTCTGTGAAAAAGTTCTATTCGAAATGGGGGCCTTTCTTGTCATACTTTGGGAGTCTTAAGGAATTACCTGCTAGTTGAGGGCACTTGATTGTACTTGGGAAGTTGCCTCCCTTTTAACACGCATATGGTTTACCTCACAGGGTGGCTGATGAATTGTAATATGAGTGTATGCTGGATCATCTGACATGTTGTGGATGTGTGGGGGCCTTCGTCTTGAAGGAGTGTGGGTATGGCTGTGAAATATTCGTACTTGTATTTGTGAAGTGTTGTATTGTAAATACATTAGCTGCCATGGTATGTTCAGGGAGAAAAGGTTTGTTTAGGGGTAAGATATAAAAGCAAAATGGAGGAAAATGTAATCCTTTATGTATTCTGTACTGTGTTGTTCCTTCAATAAAAATATATTTTAAAAAAAGAATATTTTTGTTTACAAATGGGACTTTACCAGCTCTCTGGTGCCTTCACTGGTGTATTCACCAAGTTGTCATCTCCATTCTATCCTATATGTATCCTGCTCACTTACCTTTCAAAACTCTATTTCCTAGCAATCCATAAGACCAGAAGATCGAGGAGCAGAATTCGGTCATTTGGCTCATCAAGTCTGCTTCACCATTTCAGCATGGCTGATCCAATTCCCTCTCAGCCCCCAATCTCCTGCCATCTCCCCGTATCACTTCATGCTCTGACTAATCAAGAGTCTTTTAACCTCTGCCTTAAGTATACCAAATGACTTGTCCTCCACAGCTCCTCCTCCTATCCATTCTAAGTGGACCTCCCTCCATTCTGAGGCTGTGTCCTCTGGTCTTAGACTCTCCACATCCACTCGATCAGGCCTTTCAACATTCAATGGGTTTCAATGAGGTCCCCCCTCATTCCCTTACAATATCACCTTCAAAATACTAATCTTTACATTCCAAGTCCATCCCAAGCTTTGTTCCACCTACCTCTCTAGCTCCTCTAATGCAGATCCCTTTCTGCACCTATCATTCTTCCAGTTTTATTGTGACTCATTCACACATCTGAAGGTTGTAATTAAATCGTTCATTTATTGCTGATAATCACAATTACAGACACAAGTGTTCCTTCTACATTTACTAAATTACTTTAATTTAAATTCGTCAGTTGCCCCAGTTTCAAAATAATGCATCTGGATCAATGTCCAGCTCTGGATGCTTATCCTGTGAATTAACTGCTAATCTTTTGTTCCCTTGCTTTATGCAACATCTCTCATCATTTTCTCAAGCTGTCCAAGGCATTGAACCGCTCAAGGAGGAGATGAGAGATATCACATAAAGCAAAGGTACAAAGGTGTAACATTTAATTCATGCATGAGTATTCAGAGCTGGACACTATGGGTTCTGAGGTGTAAAGGTTCTTGATTAGTCAGGGCATCAAAAATTATGGGGAGAAGACAAGAGATTGGAGTTGAGAGAAAAATAAATTAGCCATGATTGAATGTCTGAGCAGACTCGATGGGCTGAATGGCCTCTTTCTGCTCCTATGTCTTATAGTCTTATATGAGACTAATGTGGGATATGCATCTGGTGGGGCAGGAGCTGTTATGACCATCAGGTAAGAGGTACAGAAGTTCTAGGCTGCTCTCCAACAGATTCAGAAACGCTACAACCATCAGGCTCCTGAACCAACGTGGATGACTTCATTCACCAGTACTCTGAACTGATTCTACGACCTACAGACTCATTTTCCAGGACTCTTTACAACTCATGTTCTCAGTATTATTTTTATTTGTGCAGTTTGTCTTCTTTCACACGTTGGCAGTTTGCCGGTCTTTGTTTATTCAAATAGTCAAAGTACATTTATTTCCATGGTATGTACACAAAACGCAACTCTGAGATTCATCCCCTCACAGGCAGCATTCCTTTTTTTTTCCTGTAAATGCCTGCAAGAAAATTAATCTCAAGGTGGTACATGGTAACGTATATGTACTTTAACAATAAATTTACTTAGAACTTTGACAGTGCAGGTGAGTAGTTAGTTTGAGAGCCATCTGAATCACTGTCAGGTTTCATGTCACCGGCATAAGTCATGAAATTTGTTGTCTTTGTGGCAGCAGTACAATGTGATACATAATAATAGAAAAAGAGAATTTCTCTGTATACATATATTGAATAGTTAATTTAAATAATTTTTTTAAAGTAGTGAGGTAGAGTCGTGGGTTCGATGTCCATTCGGAAATCGGATAGCAGAGGGGAAGAAGCTGTTCCTGAATTGTTGAGTATGTGACAGAGGCTAGTGCTCATGATGGAAATGACTGAGTTCACAACATTCTGCAACTTCTTTCAGTCCTTTACGGGAGCATCCCCACCCCACCCCATGCCGGATGCGGATGCAGCCAGTTAGAATGCTCTTCACGGTACATCTGTAGGAATTTGCAAGTGTCTCTGCTGACATACCAAATCTCCTCAAACTCCTGATGAAATATAGCTGCTGTGATGCCCTCCTTATAGTGCACTTCTGCTTTAGAGGCCTACTGTTGAGCATGCAAAGAATGCAACCTGCCCAATAAACTTCAAACATGTATTCCTCAGCAGGTAAAGGCTTGCATTTATGAGATACAGTTTGGTGATGGTGAACTTCATCACTGATATCTGCTTTCCTAAAGATACATTTCCCAACATGGGAAGCCTGTTTTCCTGTATTGCTGGAAGCAGCGTGTGCAGTGGGAACGGGTGTCTTTTTTTGCAGAAGTTAAATGTGAGGAGCTTTTTCTCACTGCTGCATTTCAATGACAGAAGTTGGTTCTAGAGTTCACTTTCTGTGGATTAGCTTCATCTCAACAGGAAGCTTGTTGGCATTGAGGTTCACTATGGTGGTGAGAGAGATTGACAGAAGGATTGTGGTGATAATGTGACCTTGCTTGACATCAGCGTACACTGCGTTTGGGTCTGTTGTGGACACATTAGCTCTGATCATGCCATCAAGGGGTAAAAGTAAGACCCAGGCAAATTTCTGTAGGCATACATATTAAAGAAGGTTGTTCCACAGTCATTCTTGACTGACCTATCCTGAGAGACACCAGCCATATTGACCCTGTCAGGGAGAAAGCTGTATACAAAGCTGGTCTTCCACTTGTCCGAACCAACTTCTATAAATACAGATTCTCCACAGGTCTTAGTTCCTTCACTCCTCCTTGTCTCATTGCATACAAATGGCTACTCCACAGACAAATCCATTAAGATGCTACAGTTTACGTATGACACAACTATAGTTGTCCTCATCTCTAATAATGATGTGCCCTGCTACCAGATAGCGATAGACTGTCTTGCAGCATGGTGTGCTCATAACAACTCGGAGCTTAATGCTATCAAGACAGTGGCTGTCAGCTACCTACGTGAAAAGACTTGTTCATTGCTAGAGCAAAGAAAATAGATGAAAAAAATTCTGCTGACTCCACCCATCCTAGCATTCACCTATTCACCAAATTGCCAGCAGGGAGATGCGACAAACCCATCACCACCAGGTCTACACATCATCTCTGAAGTTTCTTTCCTGTAGCTATCCAACTTCTCAACAAAACACATTCAAGTGTAATACCCTAACTGTCCTTGCACAACATCCATCAAATTGTCTTTCCTGTCTTCCTTGTTCAGTTGATAATTATTGAGTCTGTTCATATGCTTACATTTCTTAAAGTTTGATTATTGATGTTTGTATTTCTGACCATTCTACAAATGGTTGATTGCTCATGACTGTTTGCAAATTGTCTTGTAAACTGTTGGATCCTATTGTGTTGCTCATTATGCTAGTGCCCTGTGCAGTTTTCTTGGCACAGAACCACAATCAATTCTGGTATATTTCACAATTTGGCAATAAAGTAATTCTGATTCTAAACATCAGTTATTGCCCTTCAACCATCGGGATCCCCAATCAGTGTGGGTAACTTCAATCACAACTCTAAACTGACTCCTCAACTAATGAACTCAATTTAAAGAACTCTTCAATCCATGTTCTCAATTTTATTTATTAACATTATTATCAGTTTTTCTGTTTGTATTTGCACCATTTGTTGTCTTTTACACATTGGTTGTTTGTCCATCTTTGTTCGTATGTAGTTCTTTATCATTGATTCTATTGTGCTTCTTTGTACCTGTTGTGAATGCCCACAAAGAAATGATTCTCAGGGTAGTTACATGGTGACATATATGTACTTTGAAAATAATTTTACTTTGAACTTTGAATAGAGAGGCCAATCTCAGTAAGTCAGTAAATTAGGCTCTCTATCTGATTCCACATAGACTTTGAAACAAAGCAGATGAGTCAAGAGCACAAAAAAAAAATCCTTGATCTAATAACTAATAAAGAGACACATAGCTGCAGAATGACCTACAATGTGACTTGAATATTGAAGGCTTCTTGACATTTAGGAAGGGCCTGCAGCTAAGAGGTGGAAGGATAGTTTTGTTAATTAATTCTGCCCTTGGTGCTAAGGAGAAATAATCTTAAATCAGGAAACTAAGAACTAAGATTTGAATGAAGATGAGAAGTAACAAAGGCAAGTCACTCTGGGAGTAGCGAACAAACCTTGTAACTGCACTGTACGTAGCACAGAGTATAAAGAAAGAAACAATGGGAGCTTTTCTGTAAGATACCGCAATAATCATGTAGAGCTGTTAATCTCCATGCAGATTGGAAAAATCAGATAGGCAAAGGTCGCCTAGATATTGAGATAATAGAATGTTTTAGAGTCATAAAGTCGTAGCGAAGGCCCATCCAGCCCATGCTGAAACCACTAAAACTGTCTACTTCCATTGACCTGCACCAGGACCATAGCCCTCCATAACCCTACCATCCAGGTACCTACTTCTGAAGGGAGTTTATTCCATAGCAGGCTATGTTAGGTCTAGTTTCCTTCAATGAAACAGGATTAATTAATGATCTCGTCAATAGGTGGTAGCAATCATAATATGATTAAATTTCACATTCATTTTGAGAGAAAGAATCGGTCCAAGATTAGTACTTTAAACTTAATTAAGTGCAAGTATAAGCACATGAAATCAGAGCTAGCTAGTTACGTTAAGGGATCAGTCAGGTGAGATACAGGAGAAGATATTTAAGGAGATCCTTCAGAATGCACAGAATATATAAGTTCCATTCAAAAAGAAAAAACCCAGGAGGAGGACCGGCCAGCCGTGATAAATTTTTAAAAAATACTAATTTAGGGAAAACTCATAATTATGCAAAAATATGCAACATGTCAGAAGATTAGAGATAGTGCAAAATAAAACAGCAATAAATAACAAAAAGAGTAGTAAGATTAGAAAAACCAGGGTTCAAGCTGAAAGCCGCCTCTCTGGGAGGCAAAGTCTCTGAATGTTTTTAAGGCATGGCTTGATTATCAAGGGGATGAAAGGATGCAGGAACGAGGTTTTCTACAACAATAAATTTCAGAACAGGCTTGCAGGGCTAAGTGACCTACACCTGCTCATTATCTTCCTATGCCTATACATATTGTACATATTTAATTTCTAGGCAGGTGATTTTGACAAAGTGGTTCTTTATTCTAAATTTAAAAATAAAATCAGATTATTTGATGAAAGTATACTCGGGGGGAGGGGGGGGGTTCCAAGTTTATTTCTCATGTGTGCTGTATTACCTGATCTCAATTACGGTAGAAGGGATTAAACCAGAGAATAAATATAGAACTTCATTAAAGTTCCCACTGAGAAGGAAAAGGAAATGTTCAAACTTGAAGTGCAATTGTAATCTCTTTGGGAAAGTTTGTATGCATAGACGTGAGGTGAAGACTAGAATAATTTCAAGGTCAACTGTGTAGTTCCCCTTGAAAAAATAATGAAATACATTTATGTAATAACAGCAACCACACTTGAGAAAATGCTTATTTTGCTATAGAATTCATTAGGCTTCTGTTATGTTTTGTACCTTCAAAACATTAAACGAATTCAAAGGAGGACATGGGAGTCCGAGATGTGAGTTGAACTTTGAGCTTGCTTTAGGAGAGGTGCGCACATATCACGTGACGGCATAACAATGTAAGCAATTAACATAATTTTACATATAACTGGTCTTGTAACTGTACTGTAACTGGTCTTCAATTGGATTTGCCTCTGCAGATGTCAGAACACTATTCTAAGTGTCCTTCTTAGAGGATTTCCATTATTTTATATACTTCAGGATAAGGTTGTAGGCTAGGTCTGAAGATCAAAAATGCCAGTTCAGAGAGAAACCATTATGGATTTAATCAGTCAGCTAATCATTCCCTCAGCCTTTACATGCATTGAAGATCCAAACACAACTGTAGAGACCTTCCATCCTCAGCTGTCTCCCGTACCATCACCGCCCTCATCAACTCCAGAGACATTCCATCCTCAGCCAGTCTTCTCCCTTCTCACAGCAATTGAGGATTTATTTTTTCTGTAATCAAAGTCCATGCTTACTTCAAAACAGGATGATCCGCCATTTGCTATTGTTCCCAATTCCTTCATTTTGAAGCAAACATTTTAAAAAATCTGTTTTTTTAATTTTAAAACCAGATTTGAATATTTCATGTTGATATTCAACAATTTCAGTATTATTTTTTGATTTGTTAATGTAGACAATAATTTGTGTGAGTGTTTTAAGTTAAAGATATGCTTGTAGCATGTATCTAGTCACTGTTATAGGTGATAGAGTGAAACAATTATTTCAATAGTGGATCAAAGCGAATTTTTTTGTTAAACCAAGAGCCCTATTTAGGCAAAACATATACGCCATGAATATTTACTTATCCTGTACATGTTTTAAAATTGGTTTAGATTTGCTTGTTTTTCCTTCATTTTCATGTACACTGTACATCCAGTAAACCTTATGTAGCACTGGAATACTACTAAATTACAAATTATTTCATTCAACAGATCCTTAGTTCTAGAAAATCACATAGAGCTCAAGAAAAAAACAAACCTGTTTGGTGAAAGAGTAAATTCCAAATTTCAATTCAGCTTAGTAGCTTCAACATAAAATCATAAGCCATTGCAGTAGAATTAAGCCATTCAGCCCATTGAGTCTGCTCCATCATGGCTTACCTATTTCCCTGTCAGCCCCATTCACCCACCTTCTCTCCATAACATCAACTTCAATTTTATAAACATTTAGCTTAGAAAGTAATATCCCAGTATTTATAGCAACTATTATTGCATTCACTTTCAAGACAGAGCTATCACTCACTGTAAGAATCTATTGAGCCAAGCTGCACTAGAGAGCAAGCATTGTTTGGATGACATCAATAAGCTAACAGCTGGGTGCTCTTAAACAGAGTCAATAGATGTCCAAACTAATCTATCCTTGGGTGTCTCTTGACCTGAATAGGCTATAAAAGTTGTGGTCTCCTTTGTTCTTAACAATGACTATTTTATCAAGCAATACAAATGCTCAGTTGAGATTCACTGAAATTCCATGATGCAAGCTTAAGACTAAAAGGTAAATGTTTCCCAATATCTATGCAATTTTGTTTTAAAAACTGAAGCTTATGTTCAATAAAAGAATATTTCTTCAATGTCATGTATTTAAAGTTTTCACAATCACATTCAGCTTCACAATCCAATGTTTAATAACTGTTAAATTTAGTAATACAAAATAATCATAAAAACACTGCATTTTCATTTCATGCAACTTAGGAAAATTGTCAGGACATTATTGAAAATGGACTTTTGTGCTGTGATCATTAAAAGCTGCCTTGGGGAAAAATAGTTATCTCACATAAAAGCACCCTTTGTATTTCAAATCCACTGTTTTTAGATATGGGAGCATTTCATATAAAGGCTGCAAAGGGCAAAGACCATGCACAATTGACTGATTAAAATACAATGTGTGCGCATCTGTTTTCAGAATTGAAAATTTGCTATGTTTAGACCCATAATAGTGACGAGGTCTGTTTTACCGATAAACTAGGAATTCAGTAACGCTAAGTGTGACTTACACTTTTTTGGCACACTTCTGATCGTCCCTAGCAATATACTTTGCTCTACAAATAACCGCACAACTGTTGTTTACGAAATATTTTCAGATTTACAATGAAAAGAATTTTAGTCATACTGGCAACAAGTGCACATGCTGAAATATTGTTCCAGCACAGCACGCATGCCTTCACAAGAAGAGCCAGCTGCTTCAGTTTCAGTCCAAGGTGCCCATGGAGCCAGATGATGACCAGTCACTATCTGATTAAACCCATTCAAGTGATTAGAGACTTAAATGACTGCAGATGCCAGACCCTGGAGCAATAAAATAAACTGTTAGAAGTGTTTAGTGGATCAAGCAGCAGCTATGGAGGCAAAAAGTTAGATGATGTTCTGGGTACGTCCTGATGCAAATTGTTAAACTATTGTTAACACCCTTTACTTCCACATATGTTGCTTGACCCACTGAGTTCTTCCAGAAGATTATTATTATTTGCTCCAGAATGTGATTTATTTTTGTGTCACTGTGTCAAAATGTCCCACAAGTCATCAACTTCCAGCGTCTGCAGATTTCCTCATGTTTGTCATCAATAAAACACAGGTTTGCACATTTGGATTTGATATGATTTCTATACTGGTTACAGGGAGCATAAACTGAAGCACAGATGGAGGGATTTGGCTCTGGTCGGGTAGGGACTGGGGTTGAGAGAAAAATGGATCAGACATAATGAAATGGTGGAGCAGACTCAATGGGCCAAATGGCCTAATTCTCTGAATCAGAATCCAGAATCAGGTTTATTATCACCGGCATTTGACGTGAAATTTGTTAACTTGGCAGTAGCAGTTCAATGTAATATATAATCTAGCAGAGAAAGTAAAATAAATAAATAGAATTCCTGCAAATAATAATAATAAATAAGTAACTCAATTACATTATATGTTTATTGAATAGATTTTTAAAAGTGCAAAAAACAGAAATACTGTATATTTAAAGAAGTGAGGTAGTGGTCCAAGGGTTCAATATCCATTTAGGAATCGAATGGCAGAGGGGAAGAAGCTGTTCCTGAATCACTGAGTGTGTGCCTTCAGGCTTCTGTACCTCCTACCTGATGGTAACAGTGAGAAAAGGGCATGCCCTGGGTGCTGGAGGTCCTTAATATATTGATGCTTCCTTTCTGAAACACTCCTCCCTGAAGATTTCCTGGGTACTGTGTAGACTAGTACCCAAGATGGAGTTCTTTTATTAGGTTTACAGCTTCATTAATAACCATAAGTTAAATTAATATTCATATGGTGTTTGATGAGAGAACATACTAATACATCCACTCATTTACAGTTACAATCAGAATCAGAATTAGATTCACCAGCATAAATCATGAGATTTGACAAGCTGGTCCTGAATTGTTGATTGTGTGTTTTCAGGCTTCTGTACTTCCTCCCTAATAGTAGCAATGAGAACAAGGCATGACTTGGTGATGGGGGTGGTGGCATCCTTAATGATGGATGCCATCTTTTTGAGGCATACTCCTTAAAGATGTCCTGGCTGCTGCAGAGGCTAGTGCTCATGATAGAGCTGACTGACTTCACAACTCTCTGGAGTTTATTTCAATCCTGTACAGTAGCCTCCACCTTCCACGCTTACAGTGATGCAGCCAGTTAGAATGCTCTCCACAGTACATCAGTAGAAATATGTGAGTCTTTGGTGACGTACTAAATCTCCTCAAGCTCCTAATGAAATAAAACCACTGATGTGCCTTCTTTGTAGCTGCATCGATAAGTTGGGTCCAAGATAGATCTTGACACCCAGGAACTTGAAATTGCTCTCCCTTTCCACTTCTGATCCCTCTGGGAGGATTGGTGTGTGTTCTCAGTCAACTCTTTGGCCTTACTGATGTTGAGTGCACATACCATACAACATGACCAGTCAGTACGCATCCGTATTAATCCCATCTTCTAGCATTTGGCACATAGCCTTCTATGGACAACTACCTTCTCTTTCCAGTCCCCTATTGTACTTTTGTTCTGAACTCACATTTGTTAGTGATTTCATTATCGTTGTTCTTGCCATTTTCCTGAAGAAACCCATGTAATGCTATTCTCTGATTGCCCAGGTTACATCACTGATGATGTGTCCTAGCACATCCTGGGATGTATCTCAGCATCATAACAAAGATAGTCAATGTGTATTGCCGTGGTTAGACATATCTGTAAGTTTCACCAATCTTTATACAATATTCTGCAATACACACTTGGTCTACAGAGGATAGGGTAGAATTTTATTATTTTTTCTCTATTTTGTGTCATCCCTTTCTCCCTCACAGTTAAGAACACGACTTCTCAGTCTATGGAATTTTTATGAAGATGGCATTTGTGAAGACAGTAACAACAGAGAATTGAATTAGCAGTATACTGTAAGGTTGGAACAGAGCTCACAGCCCAGCTGCCATATGCAGTGCCATCTTAAAATCCAATGTATTTTAAATAAAGACCTTAGTATTAACTTAGACAAACTTTGGGAACAGTGTAGGTGTCACAACTGAGGGTCACTCTTTAAAAAGAAGAGATTTTTTTGGATAGTATGTGGATTGTATTTTCTTGGGTATGCGGTGTTCATTGGATTGCTTAGTTTATGTCTAATTGTTTGTCTTCGGACTAGCTCTGGTTTTTCATTTTGTGTTGTGGGTATTTCACTTGGTATCAAAGGAAATGTTAAACTCTCAAATTGTCACTTTTATTCAACTTGAGGCAATTAAATTAGCATGGGATTTTCAATGCCTTGAATTCTAGTTGCCTTTGGGGGTTATTGCTTCGTCTAGTCACCGGCTATCTGATTGGTCCTATGTGCCCCAGGTCCTATTTGCTATTCCCTACTTGCTTGGTTATTCTGGATCCCTGTCTGGTGAAACTCTGACTGAGTTCTTCTATGTGTCGTGATCTCAGGCCTTCAAGATTCTGTATAGTTCTCCTATGTTCTTGTTAGCTTTGTTGGTTGATTTCCGTAATAAATCTTTTGTTTAAATTGCTAGATTACCTGGGATTCCTGCACTTGAGATCCCTGACAGTTGGAGCTTGGGGTCAGAAATGCCATGGGAAACAAAGGTAAGTTCAGAGTAGATGAAGAAATCTTGGTGATGTAAAAGGTCTCGGTTGGGATTACTATTAAAGGGACAGAGCACAAATTGGCCTGTTACATGGATGACATTTTGATCTATCTAGGGCAACCAACATACTCTTTACTTAAATGGTTGCAATCCTTTGAACAATATGGTCAATTATCAGGATACAAGATCAACATAGCTAAAACACAATTACTTTCATATAACTATAGCCCACCAAGAGAAATTGAAAGTAAATATCCCTGGGCATGGCAAACAGAGTCTTTCAAATATTTGGGCATCATTATGCCAAAAGATATGGCAAAATTATCAGAATGCAATATCTACCTATATATAAAATAATTAAGGAAGATATAACAAGATGGAACCTAGTTCCTTTTCTCAGTCTTAGTTCAAGGATTGAATCTATTAAGATGAATATACCGCCCAGACTATTATATCTCTTTCAGACCCTACCAATAGAGATTAATCAAAATCAATTCAATGAATGGAACAAAATGTTATCACGATATGCTTGGCAAGGTAAAAGGCCTAGAGTTTGTCTCAAAACTTTGCAATTAGCCAAAGAAAAGTGGGGGATGGGGCCTACCTTCTTTTAGAGATTACTATTTTGCAGCACAGTTGAGAGCTATGATATGCTGGTGTAACCCATTTTATGACGCTCAATGGAAAAACATTGAAGAGAGGATATTTTCCATCCCCATACAGGCAATTTTGGCTGATAACAACCTAATAAGGTACATAAATATTATTGGTAACCATGGGTGAAATGGACTCTTAAAATATGGAAAACTGTTATAAAAGAATATAAACTAGGGGGAGATATTGCAATTCTTAAATGGCATGCATATAACTCGGATTTTACGCCAAATAAACTGGATGCTAGATTTAAGGGCTGGACAGCGAAAGGAATAACAGTTCTTTGCAATATAATGAAAGAAGGAACACTGTTCAGTTTTGAAATGCTTAAAGAGAACCACTTATTAGAAAAACAAGACTTTTATCAGTATTTACAGATGTGACAATATGTTAGTAGGATGGTTAAAAATGTAATCAAGGCAAGAACATGTTTGATAGAGCTATTTAGAAAAGCATATAATTCAGATAACAGTAGTAGAATCATTTCAAGCATGTATAAGGGGTTGTCAAATCTTAAAACACATTCAATGTCATACATTAAAACAAAATGGGAGAAGGAAGGAGGGGTAATTATATCTGAGGAAGAATGGACAATAATATGGAGGTATCAATGGAAGTGTACCAGTTCACAGAAATGGAGGGAGTTCGGATGGAAAAACTTGATAAGATATTTTATTACAGCCTCTCAGAAATCTCATTATGATAGTAACCTCCCTGTTTGCTGGAGAAATTGTGGAAATCAAAATGCAAACCATAATTATATTTTCTGGGATTGCCCTATTATCAAAGACTATTGGAGTGGGATACACAATGCCCTACAAGACATCTTTAAATGTGAAAAACCCTTAGAAAGTAAAACCATATATTTTGGGTATATACCTCAAGAATGGTTGAGAAGAGATAAATATTTAATGAATATACTGCTGGTGGCTGGTAAAAAGACTCTTATTAGGAAATGGTTATCACAGGAGAGCCCAACTTTAAATGTATGGATGGATATTACAATGGACATTTACAAAATGGAGGAGACAACAGCATCTGTTAATCATAAGTTGGAACAGTTTGATTCATACTGGGAAAAACGGTTTGACTGCATAACACCTCATAGGCCTGATTTTATTCTCACAGATCAATGAATATGTTGTAAAAAAAAGATCACACTGTAGCGCCTCATTTCCTAGCGTATCCGAACCGACTCACAATTAGATAGCCTACGGGGGTTTGCGAGCACAGAGCTTTGGAGCCTCTTCGCCATGGGGGGCCGGTTGACAGAGGCTTAAAAGTGAGGCTGAAGTTTTCGAATAAAGTTTTTCCTTCGACTGCAGCTACCGACTCCGTGTCGTAATTTTAGCGCTGCTTGTAGCACACCGCTACAATTGGTGACCCCGACGGTCCAAACGATTTTTGGACCAGAAATGACCGACGCCGCCTCTGTTCATGCGGTTTCGTTGAAACTGCCGGGTTTCTGGACACAGCGCCCGGACCTATGGTTCCAGCAAGCCGAAGCCCAATTCCACGTTCGCCGGATCACCTCAGAAGACACCCGCTACTACTACGTGGTGAGCTCCCTCGACCAGGACATAGCGGCCCAGGTCGCGGAGTTCGTACAGTCGCCCCCGGCAGACGGCAAGTACACGGAATTCAAAGCCCTGCTCCTCAGGACTTTCGGACTCTCACGGCGCGAGCGGGCTGCCCGTTTACTGCACCTGGATGGCTTGGGCGACAGACCTCCATCGGCTTTAATGAATGAGATGTTGTCTCTGGCCGAGGGACACACAGGCCTCATGTTTGAGCAGGCATTCCTGGAGCAGCTGCCCGAGGACATACGCCTGCTGCTGTCCGACGCGGATTTCAGTGACCCCCGGAAGGTGGCAGCCCGGGCGGACTTGCTGTGGAACGCCAAAACGGTGAGCGGGGCGTCCATCGCACAGATCTCCCAGCCACGCTCCCGGCAGCAAACCAGTCCAGGCCCGGCCGCAGAGCCCACCAACCCCCGGCCCAATGACCACTGGTGCTTCTACCACCAGCGGTGGGGCGCAGAAGCCAGCCGTTGCCGCCCGCCCTGCACGTTCCCGGGAAACGCCAGGGCCAGCCGCCGCTGATGGCTACGGCGGCTGGCCATCGGGATAGCCTCCTGTATGTGTGGGATAGAAGGTCGGGACGCCGGTTTTTGGTCGATACTGGGGCTGAGATCAGCGTTTTACCTCCGACGAGTTACGACACCCGCAGCAGGGCACCGGGTCCCCCCCTGAGGGCCGCGAATGGCAGCACAGTAAGGACCTATGGCACCCGTCAGGTGCAGCTACTGTTCGGCCCCAGCCAGTTCACGTGGGACTTCACACTGGCCGCCGTAGCCCAACCGCTTCTGGGTGCGGATTTTTTGCGAGCTCACAGCCTGCTGGTGGACCTGCCCAGGAAGAGACTGGTACACGCCGAGACCTTTCAGACGTTCTCCCTGGGCGCGGCCCAGTTGCCAGCCCCTCACCTCGGCTCCATCACGCTGTCCGACAACGACTTCACCAGGGTCCTGGCGGAGTTCCCATCGGTTCTGGCACCGCAGTTCACGGCAGCCATGCCCAGACACGGAGTACAGCACCACATCCCGACACAGGGACCACCCCACCATGCCCGTGCTCGGCGGCTTCCCCCGGACAAGCTCCGACTGGCGAAGGAGGAGTTCCAGAGAATGGAGGAATTGGGGATCATCCGGCGGTCCGACAGCCCCTGGGCTTCCCCCCTGCACATGGTGCCCAAAGCGACGGGGGGCTGGAGACCGTGCGGCGACTACCGCAGGCTGAACGAGGCTACCACACCGGACCGCTACCCTGTGCCGCACATTCAGGACTTTGCGGCAAACCTGCACGGCGCCCGGATCTTCTCCAAGGTCGACCTTGTCCGAGGGTACCATCAAATCCCGATGCATCCTGACGACGTCCCCAAAACGGCTCTCATCACCCCGTTTGGCCTCTTCGAGTTCCTCCGCATGCCGTTCGGCCTGAAGAATGCCGCACAGACGTTCCAGCGGTTAATGGACGCGGTGGGACGGGACCTGGACTTCGCGTTCATCTATTTGGATGACATCCTCATAGCCAGCGGCAGTCGTCAGGAGCATCTGTCCCACCTCCGTCAACTCTGCGCCCGACTGAGTGAGTACGGTCTTACAATCAACCCTGCCAAATGCCAGTTCGGACTTGATACCATTGACTTCCTGGGCCACAGGATTACTAAAGACGGGGCAGCCCCTCTGCCCGCTAAGGTAGATGCGGTCCGCCACTTCCCCCGACCCACCACGATCAAAGGCCTTCAGGAATTCGTAGGTATGGTCAATTTCTACCGCCGCTTCCTCCCTTCAGCTGCCCGGATCATGCGCCCCCCGTTCGCCCTGCTGTCCGGTCTGGGCAAGGACATTACCTGGGACGAGGAGTCCGCCGCCGCTTTCGTTCAAACGAAGGAAGCTTTGGCTGACGCCGCAATGCTAGTACATCCCAGAATGGACACCCCTACCGCCCTCACAGTGGACGCATCAAACACGGCAGTCAGTGGGGTGCTGGAGCAGCTCATCGCAGGTCGCTGGCAACCCCTGGCGTTTTTCAGCAAACACCTGCGGCCACCCGAGCTCAAGTACAGTGCTTTTGACCGGGAACTGTTGGCGCTCTACCTGGCAATCTGGCATTTCAGGTACTTCCTAGAAGGTCGGCCCTTCACCGCGTTCACGGACCACAAACCGCTTACCTTTGCGTTTACGAAAGCATCCGACCCCTGGTCATCCCGCCAGCAACGCCACCTGTCCTACATCTCTGAATACACAACGGATGTCCGGCACGTCTCGGGTAAGGACAATGTCGTGGCGGATGCGCTCTCTCGCCCTACCGTTCATGCCCTTTCCCAAGGTGTAGACTTTGAGGCACTGGCAGAGGCACAGCAGGTAGATGAGGAGATTCCGAGTTACAGGACTGCAGTCTCTGGTTTGCAGCTCCAGGACCTCCCCGTGGGCCCAGGTGAGAGGACCCTACTCTGTGACGTCGCCACCGACCAGCCCCGTCCAGTCGTCCCCGCAGCCTGGCGGCGACGTGTTTTCGACTCCATTCATAACTTGGCGCATCCCTCCATCCGGACAACTGTCCGGCTGGTTTCCAGCAGGTTCGTTTGGCACGGTCTCCGCAAACAGGTCAGTGAATGGGCCAGAACGTGCATGCACTGCCAGACGGCCAAGGTTCAGCGGCACACCATAGCCCCACCGCAGCAGTTCCAGCCCGCCCACCGGCGTTTCGACCACATTCATGTGGATATCGTGGGCCCCCTGCCAGTGTCGCGCGGAGCGCGTTACCTCCTGACTATCGTGGACCGGTTCACAAGATGGCCAGAGGCGGTCCCGCTCACCAACACCACCTCCGAATCTTGCGCCCGAGCCCTGCTCGCCACCTGGATATCCCGCTTTGGTGTACCAGCCCACATTACCTCCGACAGAGGCGCCCAGTTCACCTCCAGCCTGTGGTCAGCTATGGCCAGCCTTTTGGGGACTCAGCTGCACCACACCACTGCCTACCACCCACAGTCGAACGGGCTAGTGGAGCGTTTCCACCGTCACCTGAAGTCGGCCCTCATGGCCCGCCTGCGGGGAGCCAACTGGGCGGACGAGCTTCCCTGGGTCCTTCTCGGCATCCGCACAGCGCCCAAGGACGACCTGCACGCCTCGTCGGCCGAGTTGGTATACGGCGCGCCCCTGGCCGTCCCCGGGGAGTTCCTACCAGCCCCGAGGGGGCAAGAGGAAGAACCCGCTGCAGTCCTGGGCAGACTTCGCGAGAAGCTCGGTAACCTGGCCCCCATACCCACTTCACAGCATGGGCGGCACCCGACCTGCGTACCCAAAGACCTACGGAACTGTAAGTTTGTGTTTGTACGAAGGGGCGGGCATCGGCCACCGCTGCAGCGGCCATACGAGGGGCCGTTTACGGTGCTCCGGAACAACGGGTCCACGTTCGTGCTGGACGTTGGGGGGAAGGAGGAGGTTTTCACGGTGGACCGCCTCAAGCCGGCCCATGTGGACCTGGCGCAACCGGCCGAGTTTCCGGCGCCTCGGCGCAGAGGCCGACCTCCCAAGCAGGTTCTGGCCCAGGCTGTGGACATTGGGGGGTGTATCGCCGGTTCTGGGGGGGGGTTATGTAGCGCCTCATTTCCTAGCGTATCCGAACCGACTCACAATTAGATAGCCTACGGGGGTTTGCGAGCACAGAGCTTTGGAGCCTCTTCGCCATGGGGGGCCGGTTGACAGAGGCTTAAAAGTGAGGCTGAAGTTTTCGAATAAAGTTTTTCCTTCGACTGCAGCTACCGACTCCGTGTCGTAATTTTAGCGCTGCTTGTAGCACACCGCTACAACACCCTACTTGAACAGAGTTTTCTCCTTTCACTTGTTCTTTCTTCCCTCTCTTTTCTATAAGTGTATACCTCAGGTAAATATTATGTGGAGATTTTTGGCATATATGACTGTATGATATATATGTACAATATCTGAAATATATCTTATGGAAATGTTTGTTGATGATGAATTTCAATAAAAAATAATCTACAAAAAAAAGGTCTTGGTTGGGCATAACCCTGAGGTAAGTGGCAGTAGCATAGTGTGGAATGATTCTGATATTTACTTCAGCCAACTATATTGCATCCTTCAGCTGAGTCCTATTACAGTAAAATAGAGCACAGAATATGACATGAAGGGAGGGAAATAGTCTGCCTTGTCAACTGAGAACAACAGAACAACGCCTTTAACACTTTTTCCCACAGACAATGGCTCAACAAGCTGTACCCTTTTACTGCTCCCTGGTTACAAGCTTGTCATTAGTGACCAGTGCTGCCATTGGTTCTCTTCCTTCTGCTCAGCTGCTGCTTTCTCAAAGTCTGATTGGCTCTGCCATTACTATTGCTCACTGTGCTTTTCAGCTGACATAATTCAGAAAACCTCCAAAGCACGGAAAGAAAACTTTACGCAAAAGGACTATAAATAGGCCCTTTCTCACTTGAAGGATCAGTCCAATGAATGCTATGCATTTACTGGAGCAAGTCTCAGGAAATCCAAGTTAATTACAAGTTAACCAATAAAAAACTATTAAATTTTCCTTATGGGGTGTAATTTGCCCAGAGCTTACCCTCTTTCCCATCAACCTCAAAGAAGTACATATGATCCTTTCTAAACTAGTAATTGATTTTGAAATGTTTGAAATTGTTTCATTATCTGGATATAAAGTAGAAATTGCAGGCTGCAGTCTGAAGAAAATGCATACCAAGTAGAGAATAGACTACATGCCTGCACATAGCAATAGACAGTGAATTTGCAGTTGCCTGTTTAGTCAATCTCCTGAATAAACATGCTATCATATCTCTGAATTGTGTCTGAAGCTTTAAGTTCTTCTCCAAAGCTTGTTCCATACTCAACCTTCCATTTCAAGCACCGGGATTTGTTATGCTTTTCTGAGACAGTTCGTTTGTCTGGAAATGCCCCAAGAATGCCTGGAAAATGAACCCTTATCTCCCCACATCTAAAAAGGGCAATTCAATTTTGTTTAGGGTTTGCATATTCTACTCTAAATGCCCACTTTATTAGGTACACCTGCACACCTACATATTAACGGAAATATCTAATCAGCCAATCACATGGCAGCATCTCAGTGCTTAGAAAGCTTGCAGACGTGGTCCAGAGGATCAGAATGAGGAAGAATTTGATCTAAGTGACCTTGACCGTGGAATGAATACTGGTAGAAGATGGATGATTTGAGTACCTTAGAAACTGCTGATCTGGAGTTTTCACGCACAACAGTCTCTAGAGTTTACAGCCAATGGTGTGAAAAACAAGAAACCATCCAGTTAGTGGTATTTCTGTGGGTGAAAATGCCTTGTTAATGAAAGGGATTAGAAGAGAATGGCCAGACTAGTTCAAGCTGACAGGAAGGCGACAGTAACTCAAATAACCGCGTGTTACAACAGTGGCTTAAAGAAGAGAAACTCTTAACACACAACATGTCAAACCTTAAAGAGGATGGGCTACAGCGGCAGAAGACCAGAAGCAAACATTCAGTATCTACTTTATTAGGTACAGAAGGTCCCTAATTAAGTGGCCACTGAGTGTAATGTAGCAAATACTGAATTAATTCAAATCCTTGCTCCCCATTCCTATGAGAGCAGAAGAAGAAATATGAACAGACCATTAGGCTGAGCTACAAATGTGTTAATTAATATTAATTGTTAATAGCAGGAAACTGCAGCCGCAGGTTTCACTTATTTTACAAGACATTTCATTTACACCTCACCGGATACAAGGATGATAACAAAGGACAACAGCTCTGTGTAGAGCTAAACTTGGATGACATAAATTAAATTGTTCATTTGGTTGAGTCCAGTCATACAGAATCTCTAGCTAACTGAATGATGTTGATTTTGGAGAATGCTCCTCCTACCACTTCTACCATGTGAGATTGAGGAAAACAGGATTTCTTCTATACTTCAACACAGATTAGCAAATTAAAGTGTTGATCTCTCAAATTCCTTCAAGGTGTGTGGCCCCAGATGGCTTCATCCCAAATGTGCAGCTCCAACACGCTTTCTTGTAATTCCTTGTAAGTTATGTTGAATAAAACGAGCAGCCTGCACAAAATAATCTTGCAATCAAAATATCTTTGCACAGGAATAATATCTCTAAAGTGGCATGTGTAAACTTGATGGTGATAAACATTCTCTTTTCTATACAGAAGATGTTAGCAAAGATAAACAGACTGCTGATGTATTCTCACTCAGCAGGTAAAAAGGAAATTCAAAATGAGCAGCCTCATAAATAGACAATAAACATATAGAAGGAGACTATTTTATGATTTGAGATATGACAAAACACTTATTCTTTGCAGAGATCAGATAAAGTATCATTTCCCATAAGCACATAGTGTATATACACCAGCTAAAAGAAAGTCCTGCAGGAATACTTGCAATCGTTGCTATGGTTACTGTAACTGGATTGGAACAAATTCATACAGATATGTTTAAAACACTTATTTCCCTTACAGATAGGGATGGCAAAACCTGCAGGCATGATCAGAGAAAAGTTGTGAAATAAAGAATTAGTGAGTGGAACATTGGGCTGAGCAATAGCACACAACAGAAGATGCAGGTTTAGCTTCAATGTTTTCCATATTGAAAGAGTGACAGAATTTCAAACCAGCTTCACTAGTTACAAATTGCATTAATATTCCTTGAAAAGGATATTAAATGCATTGTAGTATTGCATATATTTTACTCATAAATATCACAAGAGAACTAAATTCAAACCCTCCTGATGAAGGGTTTCAGCCCGAAACATCGTCACTATCTTCTCCCATAGATGCTGTCTGGCCTTCTGAGTTCTGCCAGCATCTTGTGTTTTTATAAATTCAATGTTCATGTGCTCAGCTAAATTTCCTTCACTCCTACTATGTAAGGTGCTACCATTTTTTTTCCTACAAGGTCCTCATGATTTGTTTTCATTTGAAAAGTCATTTACTAATTGGGGATAGTCAAAATGGTGCCGTGCATGTAATTGATGTCTCATGAAGTTGATTTAAGTGTTTTGAAGCAGACTGATGAGCATGGGTTAGTAGACTTCGTCTACATGGACCTTAGCAAGATCTTTGACAAATACTGCATGATAGGCTGGTCTGGAAAGAAGGTTGGAACACATGGGATCCTGGGTGAGTTGGCAATCCATAAACAAAGTTAGCTTGGTGGTAAGAGGCAAAGTGTGGAGTAAAGGTTTGTTTTTCAGATTGGAGATCTGTGACCAGTGGTGTGCCACAGGAACTGGTGCTGGGCATCTTTTGTTTATTGTATATATTAATGAGTTCAATTAGAATGTAGGTGGAATGATAAGTAAGTTTCCAGACGACACCAAAATTGGTGGTGTGGTGGAAAGTGAAGAAAGTTGTCTTAGGCTACAACAGGATTTAGATCAACTGCAAAAGTGGAGAAAGGAAAGGCAGATGGAATTTAATTCAGACAAGTGTGAAGTGGTGCATGCTGTAAGGTTAAACCAGGGCAGGACATGCTGTTTGAACTCATTTTGTGAAATGACTGAAACAGCCCAAACAGTGTTCAATTTCCTTTTAACTAATTTGCTGTTCACTTCTAGTGCAAGCCATATTGCTTGTCTATTGTTAGTTTTCACATATAAATTTTAAGGCTACTCAGGCTTGTCTCACTCATTATTATCACATTTTTCATTAACAGCATGCAAATTGGTGCTCTTTCTGAAACTGCAACTGACTTTTTAGCTTTTTCACTACCCTGTGCATTCCATTTATTTTGTTTGCTCAACATGCTCTTTGTATGTATCCTACTTTGTTATATTTTCTGCAAGTCTCGCCTTTAAACCTGCATTGATGTGGTGTATGCGAGCCCCTGCCACGGTGGTAGCACGATTTGTTCAGCCAGTCAGCCTCTGTCTAGATGTTGCAATTTTGTTCACATTCACTTTCATTCTTGACTGCAATTCAATAGCACCTCTGTTTACAGTTTCCTTTGGTACAACAATTTCAACTGTTCTTTTAGATATGTGTTGTGCTTTGGTTAAAGCCATTTTTCAATGATCTCTTGGTAAGATTCCACAAACAAAATGATCTCTGTGCATCATTAAGCATATCATTGAACTGACAATACTCAGACAATCTCTTCATTTCAGCCATGTAGGCTGAAATGGACTCCCACTCCTCTTGATTCTGCTTATGAAACATAAAGCATTCTGCAATCAACAATGATTTTGGTCCTAAACGTTCCTGTATTGCTTTCACAATATCAGCAAAGCTAATTTCAGCTGGTCTGGGTAGAGAAGTTAAATTTCTAAGGAAACTGTACATTTTTAAACCCAAAGCACTTGGCAAAACTGTTTGCTTTTCATTTGCTATATCATTTGATTCAAACTACAGCTCAATTCGTTCAGTATACAATATCCGTTTATCTCTTATGCATTTGAACGCATCTATCTTTCCAATGTAGTCATCCACTTCTGCTTTATTCTTATTTATTATTATCACCCAGTACTCACTGTTTACAAACCCCTGAATTCATCTGTTTTCTGACTTTTTCAAATTCACTGCACTTCAACAGGTAGATAGTCATCTCAGGTTGGTTTAAAACTCCCTCATCTCCACCGCTACGTTTTGAAACTCCAAAACATAAATCTTATTGAAATAGAAAAGCACAGCGCCAGGAGATGCACACCTACTTTGTTCTTTCCTTTTAGTGAGGTGCGTACATATGGCTTGGTGACATGATGATGTATACCATTCATGTTTTACATATAATCGTAAAGAATTATTTAAACAAAGAATTCTTAATCAAACAATATATTTACAATATTATTCAAATATTACTGAAATATTAAGTACACAAGAGTCATCTTGACGGGTAGATGAATGAGAAGGGCATAGGGTGACCAGCATAGGTGTGGAAGGGCAAAGATCTTGTTTCTGTGTTGGGTAACTCTTTGACTTGATTGAAATAGGAAATTGATTTGATTAAGATGAATGCTTCTGGTGAAAAGCCGAGAGTGTCCAGTTTACTAATATGCCTCGTCATTCATAGGAACCATCTACCTCAGTGTAGAGAATTGATTTTGATCACTATTAACGTAGAACATAGAACATAGAATAGTACAGCACAGTACAGGCCCTTCAGCCCACAATGTTGTGCCGACCCTTAAACCCTACTTCCCATATAACCCCCCACACCTTAAATTCCTCCATATACCTGTGTAGTACTCTCTTAAATTTCACTAGTGTATCTGCCTCCACCACTGACTCAGGCAGTGCATTCCACTCACCAACCACTCTGAGTAAGAAACCTTCCTCTAATATCCCCCTTGAACTTCCCAGCCCTTACCTTGAGCCCTGTCCTCTTGTATTGAGCAGTGGTGCCCTGAGAAAAAGGTGCTGGCTGTCCACTCTATCTATTCCTCTTGATATCAATCTGCAAGTTTGGCAACAAAGCCATCTATTCCATCTTCTAAATCATTCACATAACAGCATGAAAAGAAGTAGTCCCAACACCAACCCCTGCAGAACACCACTAGTCACTGGCAGCCAGCCAGAAAAGGATCCTTTTATTCTGACTCACTGCCTCCTACCAATCAGCCAATGCTCTAAGTTAGTAACTTTCCTGTAACACCATGGGCTCTTAACTTGGTAAGCAGACTCATGTGTGACACCTCGTCAAAGGCCTTCTGAAAATCCAAATATACACCATCCCCTGTATCCCCTTTATCTATCCTACTTGTATTCTCCTCAAAGATTTCCAACAGGTTTGTCAAACAGGATTTTCCCTGAAGGAAACCACACTGACTTCGTATTATCTTGTCCTGTGTCACCAAGTACCCCACTACCTCATTCTTAACAATTGACTCCAACATCTTCCCTACCACTGAGGTCAGGCTAACTGGTCTATAATTTCCTTTCTGCTGCCTTCCTCCTTTCTTAAAGAGTGAAGTAACATTCAAAATTTCCCAGTCCTCTGGCACCATGCCAGTTCAATGATTTTTGAAAGATCATTTCTAATGCCAGCACAATCGCTAACACTACTTCTTTCAGAACCCTAGGGTGCAGTTCTTCTGGTCCAGGTGGCTAAGTCAAGAAGAGGAAGCTTTTAAAAATTAGAACAATCACATCACAAAAACAATGAGCTGTACTGCTGGAGCTTGGACGTAGCATTCCCTCCTCCAGAGCAAAACATTGTTCAGAAAAGCACTTGCTATTTTAGGTTGAATATGTCTGCAGTAGGTAGATATATATATTTTTATTTTTGTAGCAGGGAACATAAGGAGGCTGTAATGTTTGCAGCAAACAATTGTTATCAACCTTATTGTTACGCTAGTTGTACCGACTATAGGATGAAGTGGTCTCTGTTGTGAGCGGGATATTGCAGCACCTTCTGTGGACTTGATCTGCCTTTGGAAAAGTATTTAATGTCTAATAATAAATACTGACTGTGTTTAACTGCCACTCAGATTGCAATAAAATATCATTAATCATCTCTCAATTTATCATTTAAAACTTTTTCAACCATCTTCATTAGGATTTTGAGGAGATTTGATATGTCACCAAAGACTCTAACACGTTTCTACAGATGTACCATGGAGAGCTCTGACTGGTTGCATCTCTGTCTGGTATGAAGGCTCCAATGTGCAGGATCAAAACGAAAGATGCAGACGGTTGTAGACTCAACCACATCCATCATGGGTACAAGTCTCCCCACCATCGAGGACATCCCCAAAAGGCATCACTTCAAAAAGGCACATCTATTACTAAGGACCCTCACCATCTAGGACATGCCCACTTCTCACTGCTACCATTAAGAAGGAGGTACAGAAGACGGAACATTTTAGGAATGGCTTCTTCCCTTCTGCCATCAGATTTCTGAAGGGTCAAGTAGGCCATGAATACTACCTCACTATTCTTCTCTCTTTTTGTACAACATACCTGTTTTTTCAGACATGTTTTACTGTAACTTATGCATTGTTTTATGCATTGCACTGTACTGCTGCTACAAAACAACTAATTTCATGACATACGTGAGTGATAATAAACCTGATTCTGATTCCAACCCAAGGTGTTTTGTCCACCATTTTGCTCTTACTGTTCACCGCCAGTGATTTTTTTTAATAAAAGGATTCTAAAGAAAGGTTTTCACATTAAGGTATTAATGTTGTTTCATCGGTGTGATGGCTGCTGGGATGAGGTCAGGTCAGTAAGCTTTGCTTCAAATGAGCTTTGAGGAATGGTCCTTGACACCAAACATTGTCTTGGTTTCTCTTTCCACAGGTGCCGCCTGTCCTGCTGAGTGTCTCCAGCACTTCATATTTTCGTTTAGGATTTCCAGAATCTGCAATTTTTGATTTTCATTAACTGACATAACCATTTTAAGCAAGTATATTTTGTCTACTCTAAGAGGTTCATAAATTATTAAACACCTTCCAGCTTCTGTGACATCAGTTAGCTGCAACCTTGACCTTCCATATTATTTCCTTCCTTTCATCTAGTTCCACATCTTCAATGGGGGGTGGGGGTGGAATTCTGCACTATAAAACAGTCCTCACTAATCTGTTAGACAACTATATACTTCCAGAATGTATGTCCCATCGGCCCACAACATTGCACAAACCAATATAAATCTATTCCACAATCCACCTCAACCTTCTCTCCTTCACAGCCCATAAGCCTCATTTTATTTAGATCTGTGTGCATCTCTTAAATGTCCCTATTGTACCAGTCTCTACCATAACCAGAAGAACATTCTAGCCACCTACCACTCTATGTTTATGTAACCCTCGGGTCTCCTCAGGCTTGCTCAGCTCGTTCTCGTCTAGGGGGAGCAGCCTTCGGCCCCGCCAAACTGGGTAATCAGCTGGTGTGGATGCTGTGTGATGTCCCCGCCTCGCCCAAGAACAGACAGTACACCATATGCGATTAAATGAGTACAATTTATAAAGGTTACTATAACTAGATGATTAATAACGATACAGTATATATGAAGAAAAAAATAAAGAAAAGGCACCAAACTTATCAAAGTCCAAACCACTTCGTGCACAACCGTTGGAGCTCAATTACTGAAGTCTTCTGGCCACCATTCGATCCCCTCCGAACTCCTCGACTCGCAGCTCAGGACCATCCGAAGTGGTCAACCAAGCACATCTAGCTTCATCTCCTCTCCTCGGAGTACCTCCTGGCCTCGGACCCCCTCTTGGGGTCCGTTCCTCGCCCAGTTTACAGCATCGCGTCCTCTCTCTCTCACCCTCTCACGCCGATCTCCCCAAAAGCCCGCCAACAATAGCTTACAGACTCAGAAGAAAGAACAACATTAATCCCAATTGGTTTACAAAGGAATACAATTCTCATTATCAGTAAATTTTAACCCAAACAAGCTTCCTGCACTCTCTCGCAACAAAGAAGCATTCCTACTTTTAACAAAACAAAGAAGCCATTTTGATTACATACACAGTAACAAAGAAAAAGAAGAAATCCCCTTTACATTTAAAAAAACACTCTACCTCTGACATCTCCCCTAAACTTTCCTCCATTCTTCTTAAAATATAATACTGTTCTTGCTAGCTTTGGGTTATGATGAACAAGAAGAGGCCATTCAGCCCTTCAGTCTGTTCCACTTTTCAATTAGACCATAATGGATTGGTATCGTAACTCCATTAACTCACTCCGCAGCTGAAATCTACGTCTGCTTAACAAAATAAGCTTTAATTAACAATTTTGAAATTAAGAACTTGAATTTGATTAGTGTAAATACAGCATCTGAGTATTTTTGAAATGGTAATTTCAGTTGGAAGATTCAGCCTTCATTTCATCACCTACTCTGGAGAGGCTTCTGGATTTCCAATGTCCTTTGGATGAAGAAGTGTTATCTGCCACTTGTCCTGAATGCCCAAGCTCCAACTTTAAGATTATCACCTTGTCTTGAACTTTTCCCATGGAAAAAGCAGTTTTGCCCTAAGTCACCAGTCAATTATTTTAATTATCTTGAACACATCAACTGGATCATCCCTTAGTCTCCTACCGTTCAGCCACCCGTTCTTGTGATCAAATCTATTTCGTCCTAGTGTCCAGACCAAATTGTGCTCTTTCCTCCTCAAAGCCCAGAATATTCTTCCTAAAGCATAGGAGGTGCACAGAACTGGATACAGCAACCCAAACTGAGTCCGGCCTAAAATCAGAGCAGCTGTTATATAATTTCAATCTCTTTGTATTCTTGTTCTACAAGGATAAAAGCCAAGAATCCTACTAAATTCTCTTCTTCTGCCTGATGTCTGTGTTGGGTGGCACAGGGATGCAGCGTTAGAGCTGCTGCCTCATTCCTCCCGAGACCTGAGCCTAATCCTGTGAGTGCCGTCTGCAAGAGTTTGCATATTGTTCCTGTGACTGAGGGCTTCTTCACCTGTTCCACTTTCCAGCCACACCCCAAAGATGTGTGGGTTGGTAGGTTAGTTGGCCAGTATAAATTGCCCCTCATGTGTGGGTAAGCAATAGTATCTGGGAGAATTAATGAGAATGGGGAAGAATAAAATGGAATTAGCATAAATGTGTGGTTGATCATAGATAATATCTGCCAAAGGTCTAGGTTCCATGTTGTCTCTATATGACCCTGCAATTTCTTTGCTGCTTCTCAATATTCACTGTTGCATCAGATAGTAAAACGCTCATCCATTCTTTTTAGATCAAATGTGAATCTTCCTAACTTTCTCCATTTTGAACTCGAAAAGCAAAATCCAGTCCCTTACAACTCAAATCAGGGTGGCTGAAGGCTTCTTTCTTGAATAGAGCCCTATTATTTCCATAAACTTTGTCTTAAAGACCAGAAGACAAAGGAGCAGAAATAGACCATTCAGTCCGTCATCTGGGCCTAACCTGCCTTTTACATTTTATTTCAGATTTCCAGTATATGAGCTTATATTTCCAATGTTTTCTGTTTTAAGCCAGATATAACTCCATCTGCCCCTCACGAAATCAAAGTCCTCCTGCAAGTTCTCCATCTATATGGGGTCAGTACTTTAGTTTCCAGTTTTCTACCTCTTTCATTCGGAATTCCACTCCAGAGGATTAAGGAGAGAGACGCAAATTGAAAGGGTCCTGCAATTTGGGAAGCGTTGAGTTTTTATAAGGCAGACATTCTGACTGCCCTCCCTGTTGGCAGCTAAAATACCAAAGCACTATTCTGCTTGCACTATACGTCAATGAAGACAAGTGTGACATGATTGAATTTGATAAGAGAAATGGTGGCAAGCGAGCATGGATAAGTAGCTCCAATTTAAAGGGGGTAAAAATCAAAGACAACTGGGGGATAGTTGTATCTAAATCTTTGAAGGTGGCAAGGTAACAAACCAGTCTTTAAAAAGCAAATTTTTGTATTCATTTGTAGATATGGATGGTCTCTGATATTTTATATCCCTGTGAGAAAGTGTTTGTGAACTGCTTTCTTGTACAGTACAGTCTATTAAGTGAAGATCTTTCCACAGCACTAGTGGGATACCAAACCATTGAATTTATAAATGGCGAGCCAGAGTGTAAAAATCAGGAAGATAAACTAATTCTATGCAAAGCACCAGTTTGGGGTATTACATCCAAGTTTGTAAAAAGAACCTTTTACTCACCTGGACAAGGCAACAGGGTGAACCAATCCAAAGTTCAAGGAATATTTTACAGTATTATCAAAATATCTGTACTTTATACAACCATGAGATTTGTCTCCTGCCAGGCAGCCATGAAACAAACAACCCTGATATAATCCATTAAAGACAAAAGAAGACCGCCCAAACACCCAGTATGCAGAGAGAGAAAAAAACAAATAGTGCAAACAACAACAGAAGATATTAAAAAAAGTCCATGACAATGTTCAATTTATGAGAAACTGTAGCAATGAAGTTGGAGAGATAACTTTATTAAGGTGACGGCAGGCTTGGATTGGGTAAGTATGGAGTAGCTGCCCCCATTACCAGTTGGTTCAAGAATCAGAATTCTGGAGAGAAGGTACAAAAGTATGTGATGAAGGATTTGTTTATTCAGATTGGAATGAGGGTCTGGCTTTCACTGGCTTTAAAGATGGTGGAAACTGAATAAACTTGTGACTTCATAGGGGAAGCCTGCGCAAGGAAGCTGTTATGATCAGCCACTATCTTAAACCTTCACTCTTCCCACCACCATGCAGCTGATTATAACCCATAGCATCTGACAAGTGCACTGCAGGGACTCACTGAAGATCCCTTGAAATTGGTGGCCAAATTCAGAACCTTGATCGGCAAGAAACACCACGCAACAGTACACAGAAATAAAAATCTCCTCCAAGTCACATACCCATTTCTACTTTGAAAAATATCATGTTTCCTCCTTTTCTGGACCAATCAATATTAATGTCAATTACCAGCACATGAACTATAGTCTGCAGCTTGGCAATTATTTCTGGATATGTTTAATGCCCATCACAGTAGCATAGTGGTTAGGGTGATGCTATTACAGCTTGGGGCTTTGGAGTCCAGTGTTCAATTCCAACTTTGTCTGTAAAGTACTTGTATGTTCTCCCCGTGGAATGTGTTCTCCAGGTCCTTGGGTTTCCTCCCACAGTCTAAAGATGTACTGGTTAGTAGGTTAACAGGTAAATTGCCTCGTGATTAGGCTAGCGTTAAAACAGGGATTACTTGGCCAATTCCATGCTGTATCTTAAAACAAATAATTAAGAATATATATTGTGAGAGCCCCTGCCTTCACCATCTTCGCAGGCGGTGAGTTAATGAGTTCCAAATTGAAATGATCCTTGAGTAAAAAGAAAGTTTCCTAAGATCTTCTCTAATCGTCGACCTTCTCAGCTTTCTGGAGGCACAAGAGTCTGCAGGTGGTGGTTAGTGGATCTGGATGAGGATGAAAGGCAGAGGGTGAAATGAAGATGGAGGAAGGAAGAGTGGAAGTAGCCACAGGGACTGGGGAGGGGGTGGGGGGAGAGGTGGACGAGGCTGCAATCGGTGAAAGGGGACACCTCTTTTTCACTGCGGCATGTATGATGGTTGGGTGATCGATTAGTTTTTGTTGTACTGCAGATCATTGTCGTTCTTGGGGGCTTTGCTATTGCGTGCTTGGTGGGTGGAGGGTGCCGATGCTTTTTTGCGGAACTGGGGGAGTGGGGGAGGAACTTTGCATTGCTGCTGCTTGTGTGTGGGGGGGAGTTGGGGTCTTTGGGGATCTAATGTTTTAACTGTCACACATTCTTCGGGCCACTCTCTGTTTTCATGGATGTTTGCGAAGAAAAAGAATTTCAGGATGTATATTATATACATTTCTCTGATATTAAATGGAACTGTTGAACAATTGAACCAAGGGCTACTTTACCTATGCTCCTCATAACTTTGTATCTCTATAAGGTCCCCTCTCAGCTTTCTCCATTCAACGGAGTAAGATAAAATAAGTAAGTAATGCCCATATAGGACAGAGATGACGAGGAATTTCTTCAGCCAGAGGCTGCTGAATCTGTAGGATTCTTTGCCACAGACAGCTGTGCAGGCCAAGTCGTTGTGTATGTATAAGGCAGGATTGATAGGTTCTTGATTAGTCAGGGCATCAAAAGTTATGGTGAGAAGGCAGGAGAATGGGGTTGAGAGGGATGATAAATCAGTCATGATGGAATGGTAGAGGGGGCGGAGTTTCAAGATGGCGACGCAGACATCTGCCTTCGGGCGCTCTTCATTTTTTAAACTATAATCACCCTTTAATCAAATCTTTTCGTACTTAATTACATGGGTTGATACTCACGATTTACTTCTTTTTTAAAATAATACTTTATTTAATCTTTTCAAACTTAAAATGTCTGTATCTAAGAAATCGTCTAAAGACCCTCCATCTCTTGAGGCAATCTCCAGTCTCCTGGATACTAAACTGGATACTAAATTTGCAAGTCTGGAAAATAAGCTTACTGCGAAAATGTCTGAGCTTGAAGAAGTCATTAGATCGTTTGATACCAAGCTACAATCGCAGGCAGCAGATATTGAACGGCATGAAGAAAAGTTTGCGGCTCTTGACAAGTTAATTTGTGAAAAAATACGTACTATTGAAACTTTGGAGGAGAAGTTACAGTCGACCGTTAAAATAGTGGAACAGAGTAAGTTTAAAATCACCGATCTTGAAAACTGATCTCGCAGACAAAACTTGCGAATTATCGGATTTCCTGAAAATGTTGAGTCTGGTGACTTAACTGAACATTTCTCTAACTTATTGTGGGAATTTTTTGGTGAGGACGCTTTGTGGGCTAAACCTACTATTGATCGTGCCCACAGAGTTTCGAGATTTTCGATCTCGAAAGATAAGCCACGAGCTGTGATTGTTCGCCTCCATTATCCTCAGGAGAAAGAGCTTTTAATCCGATTAGCTCGTCAGAAAGGTATGATTTCTCACAGAAGCAACAAGTTTCGTATTGTTGAAGATTATTCATTTGATGTGATGAAGGCGAGAATCGCTTTTAAACCGGTGATGGCAGAGATTCATTCGATTGGACTTAAACAAGCTTTAAGATACCCAGCGAATCTCAGAATTATGTTGAGTGACAAAAGTCAGCGCTTCTTTAATACTCCGGAAGAAGCGAAGAAATTCGTCAAAGAATATCGGTCTTCTAGTACAAGTTGAACTATGTGTTATGTTGAAGAATTTTTGGAGAGAAGATGCCATTTCATTTTGGGCTTTAACTTATGAAGTTGCGGTATAGCTTTTTACTTTGGTCTGTAGACCTGGTCTTTTTTTATTATCATGGTTTATAGATGCTCTTCTAATTTTACTATAATGTTTTATTTTCTTAATTTTTTTTCTTCTGAATTGGATATACATGTTAATACTCTGTAATAATGATTTATTTTTTAAGATGTCGTTTCTTCTTCCCATAAGACTTTGCTTTCCGTAAACATTTATTTGCTTGTACTTGAAAATGGGACGAATGTTTTGGATTTTTGGACCTTTTTTTTATTTATTGTAGTGATTATTGATTCCTTTTTTAATCCTTTTTGATGACCTTTTTTTAATAGATTGGTGAATTTACATTTATATTCTGTAATATGGTTTTTTCAAACTGTCGTTTCTTCTTCCCATAAGTCTTTGTTTTTGAAACGTCATTTTCTTGTATTTGAATATGAAATCTTTTTTAAAGGCATATTACACTATTTTAAACTTTAATGTTTATCATTTTTTATTAATGTTCTTTTGCTTTATTATATTATTTTTTCATTTTGATTGATATATTGTTTCTTTTTACAACCCTGTATTTATATCTGGGTGTTATATAGTCTTTTTTTTTCTTTTCATGAAGTTGCCATCTTGAAATGGGGGTAATATTAGTATTAGTTTGTGTGCCTGCCACTTGGCTTTTTTTCGTGGGGTTGGGGGAGGGGGTAGGGATCTTTTTTCACGCTTTTGCTTTTTATTTTTTTGCTTTTAGTTTATGGGCCGACTTTAGATTATTAATATTGTTGAAGTGTCATGTTCTCCGGTTGCTCCTGAATCATTTTTCCTTCTTCCTGAATTATGGCTTATGTATCTTATTAACTTTTTATATAAAATTAGTATTGGCATGATGGATATCTATTAATTTTATCTCTTGGAATACTAATGGTTTAAATCATCCGATTAAACGTAAAAAAAATTTGAAGTATTCCATAGACTAAATGCTAATATTATTTTTGTACAGGAGACCCATATTAGGAGGGAGGATAATCAACGCTTCTTTAGGTTCTGAAAGGGTCAACAATTTCACTTGAATTGTACCGCCAAAATTAGGGGTGTGTCTATTTTTATAGACCCCTCAATTTCGTTTACACATCATGAAATTATTTCTGATCCACAGGGCAGATTTTTGTTGATAACTGGCTCACTTTTTAATCGAAAAGTGGCTCTAGTTAATATTTATGCTCCAAACTTTGACTGCCCTGAATTTTTTAAACGTTTATTTACTTCCCTCCCTAATCTAAATGAATATATGCTGATAATGGGTGGAGATTTCAACTGTTGTCTGAATCCTTCGATGGATAGATCTAAACCTATTCGAATTCTTCCGAATAGATCAGCCTTACTTATTAATTCCTTTATGGTTGATTCGGGAATTACTGAAATATGGCGGTTTTTGAACCCTAAAGATAAAGAATTTTTGTTTTTTTCATATGTTTATCACAGTTATTCTAGAATTGATTATTTCCTTATTGATCATCGTTTATTAACAGATGCTACTGATTGTAAATATGACTCTATTGCCATTTTGGATCATGCATCTTTGAAGTTATCTATCAAGATTTCGGACTCTTTCAATAATACTAGATCTTGGAGACTTAACGCTACTTTGCTTCAAGATCCAGAATTTATTACCTTCATAAAACAGCAAATTGACTTGTTTTTTTCAACAAACTATACCGAAGAGATTGACAGAGGAATATTTTGGGACTCTTTTAAGGCTTTTATCCGTGGAAAAATTATCTCATATTCCGTTGGTAAAAGAAAACAAAGATATTTAGATATTGCTTTATTAGTGGATAAAATTAAAGAAATTGATAAGATTTATTCCGTGACTCCTACCAAAGAACTTTATAAGAAGAGAGTTGAGCTTCAAATGGAATATAGTTTATTATTATCTTCTTCAATTGAGAATCAATTAATTAAGACTAGGGCTCAATTTTATATTCATAGTGATCGAACTGGTAAATTGTTAGCTAACCAATTAAAAGCTATTTCGACTAAGCAACAAATTCGTAAACGACGATAATCTGACTACTGATCATAAAGAAGTTAATAATACTTTCCAAGATTTTTAAAAATCTTTATATCAATCAGAATTTGATGGTGATCTATCCATGATGGATAATTTTTTTAACAATTTGAATATTCCTAAACTGACTGATGAAGATCGGAGCTTGTTCGATGCTCCTATCTCTATGGCTGAAATAGGAGAGGCTGTCTCATCAATGAACTCAGGGAAAGCTCCTGGTCCTGATGGTTATATTATAGAATTTTTAAAAACTTTTTCTTCTTTGCTTTCCCCTTGGTTATGTGAAATCTTTAATGATGCATTTACTAAGAAGAGACTACCCCAGTCTTTTTATGAAGCTACTATCTCTCTAATTCTTAAAAAAGATAAGGATCCTACTCTATGTGCATCTTATCGCCCTATATCGCTATTAAATGTAGACTCTAAGATTCTTACAAAAATTTTAGCTATTAGATTAGAAAAGTTATTATCACAAATTATTTCAGAAGACCAAACTGGTTTTATTAGGAACCGGTATTCCTTTTTTAATGTTAGAAAATTGATTAATATAATTTACACTTCTTCACCCACAACCTCAGAATGTGTTATTTCATTAGATGCTGAAAAAGCTTTTGATAGAGTTGAATGGACATATTTATTTAATGCCTTGAGAAATTTTAATTTTGGTCCTAATTTTATATCATGGATTAAATTAATATATTATAAACCTGTTGCTTCTGTTCTTACAAATAATTACAGATCCACTTTTTTTCAATTATCTCGTGGTACGAGACAAGGTTGTCCCTTAAGTCCTTTATTATTTAATATTGCATTAGAACCTTTAGCCATTGCTATTCGTGAATCTCCTAATATTTTTGGTATTACCCGTAATGAGAAGTTATACAAGTTATCACATTATGCTGATGACTTGTTGTTATATATTTCTGATCCTGACAGGTCTATTCCCGCTACTTTATCCTTGTTGGTTCAATTTGGTAGTTTTTCTGGTTATAAGCTAAACTTGGATAAGAGTGAATAATTCCCTTTAAATGCGCAAACTTTATTGAATGACAGGATACCATTTAAAGTTGTTACTGATAACTTTATTTATTTAGGTATAAAAATTACCAAGAAATATAAAGATTTATTCAGATTGAATTTTTTACCTATGCTTCATCAAATTCAACAACTTACTACAAGATGGTCTCCTTTATCCTTATCATTAGTTGGCCGGATTAATGCTATTAAAATGATGATTTTACCGAAATTTTTATATTTATTTCAAGCCTTACCAATTTTTATTCCTAAATCTTTTTTTGATAACATTGATTCAAAAATTTCCTCATTTGTGTGGCAAAATAAAAACCCCAGGTTAAGTAAAAGGCAGTTACAAAAATCTAAAAAAGATGGTGGTTTAGCTTTACCTAACTTTAGATTTTACTATTGGGCGAATAATATTCAAAACTTAATATATTGGAAATTAGATTTGGATTCACCATTGTGCCCACAGTGGGTAAATTTAGAATGCAATGATGCACAAGAATATTCTCTATTCGCTGTTCTTGGTTCTTCTCTTCCTGCTGATTTAGTTAAATTCAATAAACAGTTATCCATCCCTATTGTCAAACACACATTACGAATTTGGTTTCAATTTCGTAAGTTTTTTACTCTGAAAAACTTTGTTCTTGATAGCCCTATCTTACTTAACTTCTTTTTTAAACCTTCTTTGACAGATCAAGCTTTTAGCATATGGAAAAGGAAAGGTATAATATGTTTTCGAGATCTTTTTTCTGAACGTAGTTTGATGTCTTTTGACCAACTTTCCAACAAATTTAAGTTACCTAAATCTAATTTTTTTAGATACTTACAAATCAGAAATTTTTTACATAAAGTTCTACCATCCTTCCCTGATTCAACTTTGATAGATTTTTCAGATATGATTTTTACCTTGAATCCTTGTCAGAAGGGATTAGTGGCTCTTATTTATAATATGATTATGAAGATACAACCAGAAATATCAGGTAGAATTAAACAAGAATGGGAAAAAGAACTTCAATATAATATATCAACAGAAAAATGGGGAAAAAATTCTACTAATGGTTAATTCTTCTTCTATATGTGCTAAACATGCTTTAATACAATTTAAGGTTGTACATAGAGCCCATATGTCTAAAGATAAACTTGCTCGATTCTATTCTCATATTAACCCTCAATGTGACAGATGTCATTTAGATGTGGCCTCATTGACCCACATGTTTTGGTCATGTCCCACTTTACATAACTATTGGAAGGACATATTTGCTATTATTTCCTCAATTTGGAATATTGATTTACAACCTCATTTTATCACTGCAATTTTTGGTATACCAAATGAGGATGGTAATCGACTTTCCCCTTCAATTAGACGAATGATCGCCTTTGTAACATTAATGGCCAGAAGGTCTATATTACAAAATTGGAAAGAAGTAAATCCTCCTACCACGTTTCAGTGGTTCTCTCAAACTATTTCTTATTTGAGCTTATTTTTGAAGCACTATTTTTGACTCATCAATTAAATTTGAAGAAACTTGGGGACCGTTCATTCAACATTTTCATATGTATTAATTTGGTCTCTTCCAGACCTTTTCTCTTCTTATTCTTGTTCTGGTATGGAGTTCCGGAGTTTTTGACACTATCATATACATATAAATTGTTATTATTGCCCATGTTTGTTTAGTTTAGGTTTAATTTTTTTTCATTACATATTCTTTTTTCTTGTATTTTTTTTTATTTTTTTTTTCTTCTTTTGATGATTATTCTTATTCTTTTTCATGTATAATTAATATAGTTTAGATTGATCAATGTATTATTTCTTTTGCTGATATTTTAATAAGATATTGTTATCTTATTACTAATTCAACTTTAAGTCTAATGCACTCATAACCTATTCAATGTTATGATATGTTTTTTATATATGAAATTCAATAAAAAGATTGAAAAAGAAAAAAGGAATGGTAGTACAGGCCCAATGGGCCAAATGACCTGATTCTGCTCCTATGTTTTATGGCCTTACAGTTTAAAAACAAGCCCACTCTGAACTGAAACGCTTCATCCCATGCAACATCTGATAAATCTCTCTTGCATCCTCTCTGGGTCAACCATGCCCTTCCATTAGTCTGGCAACCTGAAATACACACAGAACCCAGCTGCAGCCTAAACAAAGGTTTATGAAGTTGTACCATGACCGATCCAATAAAGACCATGATCTTCACCGCCTTGTCTACCCGTAGCCCTAAACTGATGAATTTCAATTGACTTAAACATCAAGGTACTCCGTATCTCCGAACTCTGTAAGCCCTACCAGTTACACAATATGCCCTGCCCTTATTAGATATTTTGCTTATTTAATCATATCAAGATGTCATCAGTGTGGCAGATGTCATAATGGGCTGAAGGGCCTGTTCCTATGTTGTACTGTTCTGTATTCTATGGTCTAAGACTTAAAATGTATTACCTCACACTGATCAGGATTAAGTTTCATCTACCATTGCTCTGACTAACAAACTAGATGATCAATATCCTTCTGTAACCTAAGACTACCCTTCACACTGTCAACAAGAATTCTAATTTCCACATCGTCTGTGAGCATGCTAAACAGACCTCATCCATCTGCTTCAGAAAGACATTCAGTGTACCAGTACTCCAGAAGAGCCCTACAGTCCAATAGTGGTTACAACTATAATGAAGTGCTTTGAGAGGTTAGTTGTACTGCAAGTCTGCCCCAGTTTGCCTACCATCACAACAGATCAACAGCAGATGATTTCTCTAAACCCTCACACTGTTCTGGGCCATCTGGACAGCAGGTTATTGTTCACCAAATCAACAACCATCATCAACCATAATCCTCCGTAACTTCCGCCACCTCCTACGTGATCCCAGCACCAGCCACATCTTCCCCTCCCCCCCACTCTTGGCTTTCCGCAGGGATCGCTCTCTACGCAACTCCCTTGTCCATTCATCCCCCCCATCCCTCCCCACCGACCTCCCTCCGGCCACTTATCCCTGCAAATGGAAGAAGTGCTACACCTGCCCCCACACTTCTTCCCTCACCACCATCCTAGGCCCCAGACAGTCCTTTCAGGTGAGGGACCACTTCACCTGCAAGTCAGCTGGGGTGATATACTGTATCCAGTGCTCCCGATGTGGCCATTTATACATTGGGGAGACCCGCCGCAGACTGGGAGACCGTTTCACCGAACACAGGCGCTCAGTCCTCCAGCAGTGGCGGGATCTCCATGTGGCCGCACACTTCAGTTCCACAGACCACTCCCACTCCAACATGTCTGTCCATGGCCTCCTCTACCGTCAAGATGAGGCCACACGCAGGTCGATGGAGCAATACCTTATCTCCCGCCTGGGTAGCCTCCTACCTGCCGGCATGAACATTCAACTCACAGACCTCCGTTGATAACCCTGCCCCCCCCTTACCCCCATCCCTATCTATTATTTTAGTCTGGTTCTCTTTCTCTTGCTTTTCTCCCCCCTCACTATAATCTCTCCCCCCAGCCCTACCTTTCTTTCTCTTTTATTTCCCATAATTCTCCACCTTCCCCCTAGCCCATTTCCCTCCAGCCTATCACTTCCCAGCTCTCTACTTCATCCCTCCCCCCACTTCTTATCCCCCCCTCGACCATCCCATGTTACTTCACTCCTGATGAAGGGTTTCGGCCCGAAACATCGTCACTACCTCCTCTCATAGATACTGTCTGGCCTGCTGAGTTCTGCCAGCATTTTGTGTTTTTATCAAGTTTCAGAACCTGGGTCTCTGTAACTTCCCTCACAACTGGATATTAAACTTCCTCAATGCAGATCTCAGTCACAACATCTCCTCCTCACTAATTGTCAATGCTGCATGCTTCCCCGCCCGCTCTTCTTTCCACACACACGTCTGCGTGGCTAGGCACTGTTCCAATACCATATACAAATTCACCAGTGACACCGCTGTTGTTGAACAAATTGCAGGTGGCGAGGAGTCAGCTTACCAGTGTGGGATAACACACCTGGTTGAGTGTTACCACAACAACAAACTCTGAGTCAGTGGCAGTAAAACTAAAGGAGTTGATTGTTGACTTCCATAAATGGAAGGGGGGGAACATACGCCAAGGAGGGGGTGCGCAAACACCAAGGGCACACTGGGAGAGCTTTACAGTATCACCAGCCCTCTTCAAGACAAGCAGCCAGACGGTCTCTTCATAATTGTGGGAGACTTCAATCATGTAAAATGCAGGACATTCCACCCAAATTCAAACAACTTGTCGCCATGGCTACTAGGGGAACAAACAAAACCAGCCAAAGTCATCCTATGCCCTCATTTTACCCTCTCTGACCATATCTACATAATGTTAATCCCAGCATACGCTGCTGAAAATGGAGAAACCAGTCAAGAGGTGTGGTGAACTATGTGCCTGTCTGGACATGCCCCCTGCTGACTGCTCCTGTGGCTCCTCCCACAGGTCCCTGTATAAAGGCGATCTGAGGCCTGACGCTCGGCCTCAGTCTCCAGGACATAGTATGATGGACACTCACTCCTGGTTCCTTCTTCCAGTCAATAAAAGCCGATATCTCGCCTTACGTCTCAGTGTGAGTTATTGATGGTGCATCAATTTTATTGACTGGAAGTTTTAAAACATGGAAACCGTTTTGCGTCCGGAAAGGTTGGATTTGGACCCTCAAGACCCTGACGCAGCTCTCGCTTTTGAACACTGGCTTGCATGCTTCCAATCGTACTTGGAGGAGGTTCGTGCAACTGAACCCGCCGTTATGCACAGAATCCTACTCTCGAGGGTCACCCCCAAAGTTTACTCCATTATCCGGGACCTGCCGACCTACGATGGGGCACTGGACGCCCTCAAAAGACAGTACCTGCGGCCGGTGAACACCGTCTACGCAAGACATCGTTTAGCTACCCGGCAACAGCGGCCTGACGAATTGTGCGCTGAGTTTCTCCGAGCACTAGACACTCGTCCGACCTTGTGACTGCAAGACGCTCACGGCAGAACAGCATGCGGAGCTGCTGGTGCGAGACGCCTTTGTGACGGGACTGAGGTCAGTGTACATGCGCCAGCGGCTGCTGGAAAATGCCGACCTTACCTTACGCTCGGCGATAGAGACGGCCAACGCTCTAGAAGCTGCTTTGCATAATGCTGACACTGTCCAGTCGCGCGATTCCCCGCCGGTTTCGTGGACACCTCAGACCCCGCCACCGCCGGCTCCCAGGAGCGAATTCGCCAACGCCGCTGCCAGTCGCGATTCCACGAGCTCCCCGACCCTGACCACGGCGGTGGCCCGTCAGAAGCCCGTGTGTTATTTCTGCGGCCATAAAAAACACCCTCGACAATGCTGTCCAGCGCGAGAAGCGACCTGCTCCAGCTACGGAAAGTGGGGCCACTTCGCCAAGGTCTGTAAGTCTCAACCTCGAGCAGAGTGCAGCGCTGCGGGTGAAACGGGGGGGCCGCCATCTTGCATGCCCGGATGTGGGCGGCCATCTTTGTCAGCGTCAGCACGCCCCGCCCCCGACCCTCGGATGCTGACCGGGTACCCCGGATGTGAGCGGCCATCTTTGTCAGCGTCAGCACGCCCCGCCCCCGACCCTCGGATGCTGACCGGGTACCCCAACGGCGATTCAACTCTGGCCACTGTAACTCTCGACCAAAGTGCCCCACACCAGCTTGCAAGGTCCATGATGGACATCCGGGTGGAGGGGCACAGGACTAGATGCCTGTTTGACACGGGCAGCACTGGGAGTTTTATTCACCCGGACACAGTGCAACGCTGCGGACTCGCAATGCGGCCGGTAAGTCGGAGGTTCCATTTGGCTTCTGGGTCGCAGTCCGCAGACATCCGGGCGGGTTGTGTAGCGACTTTGGTGGTGCAAGGCACAGAATATCGGAACTTTGAGCTACTGGTCATGCCTAATCTGTGCGCACCTGTGCTATTGGGGCTGGACTTCCAGAGCCATCTCGAAAGTGTGACTATGGCATCCGACGGGCCCCTCCCACCACTCACTGTCCGGAATCCTCAGTTTTGTGGGACTTCTTCACATACCCCGCTACTGACCACACACACACACGGACACACACATCCCATCCAGAACCAGGCCGACAGCTGCGCTATCGACACCACTTGCAGCCTCTCCACTCTCAAGGTCCCTCCCCCACCGCTATTCGCCAACCTGACCCCTGACTGTAAGCCTGTGGCAACTAAAAGCAGGAGGTACAGCGCGGGGGACAGGGCCTTCATTCAGTCGGAGGTGCAGCGGCTGCTCAGGGAGGGGATCATTGAGCCAAGCTCAAGCCCTTGGAGGGCCCAGGTGGTTGTTGTTCGGACTGGGCAGAAAAATAGGATGGTGGTGGACTATAGTCAAACCATCAATAGGTTTACGCAGCTTGACGCATACCCCCTACCCCGCATCACGGATATGGTCAACCAGATTGCTCAGTACAAGGTGTACTCGACAATAGATCTGAAATCCGCTTATCACCAGCTCCCCATCTGCCCAGAGGACCGCCCCTACACCGCCTTCGAGGCGGGCAGCAGGCTCTATCACTTCCTGCACGTCCCTTTCGGTGTCACGAATGGTGTCTCTGTCTTCCAGAGGGAAATGGACCGGATGGTGGACCAGTACCAACTGCAGGCCACATTTCCCTATCTGGATAACATCACCATCTGTGGTCACGACAGGCCAGATCACGACGCCAACCTCCAACGATTTCTCCAAGTGGCCGCAGCTCTGAACCTTACTTATAACAGGGACAAGTGTGTGTTCGGAACCACTCGCCTCGCTATCCTTGGGTATGTCGTGGAAAACGGGGTTATTGGTCCTGATCCCGACCGTATGCACCCCCTGTTAGAACTCCCTCTTCCCACCACTCTCAAGGCCCTCAGACGGTGCCTGGGTTTTTTTTCCTATTACGCCCAATGGGTCCCCCATTACGCAGACAAGGCACGCCCCCTGGTCAAGTCTACCTCGTTTCCCCTCTCTGCTGAGGCCCGCGTGGCCTTCAGCTGCATTAAAGAGGACATTGCCAAAGCTACGATGCATGCAGTGGACGAGACCGCTCCCTTCCAAGTGGAGTGTGATGCCTCCGATTTTGCTCTGGCTGCTACCCTCAATCAGGAAGGCAGACCAGTAGCATTCTTTTCTCGCACCCTCCAAGGCTCCGAAATTCGGCACTCCGCGGTGGAGAAAGAAGCCCAGGCCATAGTGGAGGCTGTTAGGCACTGGAGGCACTATCTTGCTGGCAAAAGGTTCACCTTGCTGACCGACCAGCGCTCGGTTGCGTTCCTGTTCAGCAACCAACAGCGGGGCAAAATCAAAAATGATAAGATTTTGCGGTGGAGAATAGAACTCTCCACCTACACCTATGATATCCTGTACCGGCCTGGCAGACTCAATGAGCCCCCTGATGCCCTATCCCGGGGAACATGTGCTAGCACACAGCTCGACCAGCTGTACACCCTTCATGCACAACTTTGCCATCCGGGGGTCACCCGATTTTACCATTTTGTGAAAGCTCGGAACCTGCCATACTCCCTGGAGGACATCAGGACGATGACCAGGGACTGCCAAATTTGCGCTGAGTGCAAACCGCACTTCTACCATCCTGACACGGCACAACTTGTCAAGGCCACCCGCCCTTTTGAACGACTGAGTGTTGACTTTAAGGGCCCCCTTCCCTCCACTGACCGCAATGTCTATTTTCTCAGTGTTATCGACGAGTACTCACGGTTCCCCTTTGCCATCCCCTGCCCCGACACCACTGCCACGTCCGTCATAAAAGCCCTGCGCCAGCTCTTCACTCTGTTCGGGTATCCCTGCTATATCCACAGCGATAGAGGGTCCTCCTTTATGAGTGAGGAGCTGCGCCAGTACTTGCTAGCTAGGGGCATTGCTACCAGTTGGACCACAAGTTATAATCCCCGGGGTAATGGCCAGGTGGAGCGGGAGAATGCCACAGTGTGGAAGGCCACACTTTTAGCCCTTAAGTCAAAAGGGTTGCCGGTCTCTCGATGGCAGGAGGTCCTCCCTGAGGCACTGCACTCTATCCGCTCTCTGTTATGTACGTCCACCAATGCCACCCCTCACGAACGCCTATTCTCTTTGCCCAGGAAGTCTGTCACTGGGACCACCCTACCAGTTTGGCTGACGTCCCCGGGGCCAGTGCTGCTCCAGAAACATGTGAGGAGCAATAAATACTCCCCGCTGGTAGAGAGGGTTCACCTTCTGCATGCGAACCCCCAGTATGCTTACGTGGTCTTACCTGATGGGCGGGAGGACACGGTCTCCGTCTGCGACCTGGCACCCGCAGGTGCAGCAGACCACTACCCTGAAGGCTCTCCGGTAACTGTGAACCCTGCACCAGAGGTGACACCGTGCTCACCAGGCCCTACACAGACTCCTCACGACACTTGTATACCGGGCGTTTCGTACCCATTTATACCAGGCGCCTCGCACATGCGTGAGGGATCACCGGCGCCTAGTGGGCAGGAACAAGCGCAACCTCCGTCCCCTGTGCAATCACCAATGTCGCCGGCATCCATGCGATCACAGCCGGTGCTACGTAGATCGCAGCGACAGATTCGACCACCTGATAGACTTGACTTGTAAGAAACTTCGCCACATGGGGACTCTTTCAAACAAAGGGGGGTGAATGTGGTGAACTATGTGCCTGTCTGGACACGCCACCTGCTGACTGCTCCTGTGGCTCCTCCCACAGGCCCCTGTATAAAGGCGATCTGAGGCCTGACGCTCGGCCTCAGTCTCCAGGTCATAGTATGATGGACACTCACTCCTGGTTCCTTCTTCCAGTCAATAAAAGCCGATATCTCGCCTTACGTCTCAGTGTGAGTTATTGATGGTGCATCAAGAGGACCATCACTGTCTGGTCTAATGAGGCAATCTCTATGCTTCTGGTCTGTTTTGAAGAGACGCACTGACAGGCGCTCAAGGAGGCTGCCACAAAAACAGAGATGACACAGACCTCGATGAATGTGGCTCATCTGTCACAGGCTACATCAGTAAGTATGTAGACCATGTTGGTATTTCAAGAACAGTCATCTCACTGCCCATCCAGAAGCACCAGCTGAAAGTTGGAGTGTGCTCTCTACTAAAAACCCAGGGCACTGATCATAGAACAGATCTCAGGGTAGCCAGAAGAAGCCTCACCTTAGTCATCTAGAAGACAGCTTATGGAAAAAGACTCCTGTGCCTAGTGTCACTTCATGGACGTTCAATCAATCTAGGTAAATAAGATATCATAAGATGATCTGATTATAAGATGCTCAGTCCTGGGCCCTGCGGATGGATGCAATCGCAAGGAAAGAGTGCCAGCATCTTTACTTTCTTAGGAGTTTAATAAGGCTTGACTTGCCACAGATGCACTGTTGAAGGTGTCCCTACAACATGATCTGGTGTGGCAATTCAAAAGCACAGAGAGTGTTGAACAATACACCAATACATCATGGGCACATTCCACCCCACCATCAATACTACCTACTCAAGGTACTGCCTCAAGTCGACAATATTCATCTTCAAACATCTCCACCATCTTCTTGCAGGTACCATTGGGCAGGAGATCTAGAAGCCTGAAGTCCCACACCACTAGGTTCAAGAACTGCTACTTCCCTTCAGCCATTCGGTTTTTGAAGTAACCAGCACAATTCTGATCACTACAATTTAGCAACACTTTGCGCTAAAATGGACTTCATGCTTTTTGTTCTAATTGTGTTGTTTCTTGTAAAAGTTATGTTTAGTTTATGTTTAAGTTCTGTTTTTCTTGTGAATGCTGGTTATATGTTACTGTGTGTCTGTGATGCTGCTGCACGGAAGTTTTCCATTGTTCCTGTACGTGCTTTAAGTGTGTCAGATAAACTTAACTTTTAACTTTGATTTTGAGATCTCTATCTATCTGACTCTCTGCCATTCTTGTTTCCTTTTGAAGGTCGGCATTTCACAGTGTTCTTAGACCACAAACCTCTTGCACAGGCTATGGCCCTTAGTCTACACGGCATCAATGCCATCCGGACTACAGCAAGGAATTCACAACTGACATACAGCACATGGAAAGGAAAAGTAATTCTGTGCCTGATCACCTCTCACAGCCCGCCATCAAGGCCATACCCCTTGAGCTTGACTGCTGGTATGACAGCCAACCAAGCTACCGATCCAGAGGTCCAAGCCTACAGGACAGTAGTCATGACCTGCAGTTGGGCCCATTGGGCCGGCAGGGCCTGTATCTTCAAATAAAATAAAATAAAGAAATAAGGTGGCAATTGACAGGTTTGCAGTGTCAATGCTATCTTGTGCACAGTATTATGGGGAATTAATCAGGGGTGCTTCCTTCACTGATCACAGCTTTTTCTTCAACAAGTCAGTGGAGATCTGTAAGCATTGTCGTCTTGATCAGAGTTGGGACGTTTTGTAACATGGGCGTCAACTGGGATAGTTAATCTTGAGGGGGTTTCCTGAGCACACAGAAAAGGATTTAACATCCTTAGCAGCTTTTTCTGCCACTATAACATGGCAGCCAGGGGAGATATTTTGAATACTGATGTTCTATTTTATTTTTTAAAGCTGTTTTCATAAAATTATGTACTGGAAAGTACCAAGAAAACTAGTTCATAGTTTTCTTTACATCCATGGCTTTGTATTTGTCGTGTTAGAATATTCTGAATACAAAGCGACATTTGCACTCACGTTATCCCTTGGGATGATACAAGCTTCGAGTGTGTGAGAAGGTTTTGGACAGGCTTAAGAGTTCAATGGAAGAACCTCGAGCTTTGAGAACCTTCTGCACAAAGACTTTGCACTGGCTGCATCAAGCTTCAGAGTTTCTCCTGGCAGGTACTCCCTATAACCTGGAATATGCCACCGAGCAGCATTCCTTTATGGGCAGGGCAGCTCATTGTGCTGGAAGACCAACAGGTTTCAGACAGACCGAAGAGTGATCTCCACTGAGCTGATGATCTTTCAGCAACACTCGATGGCTGTCTTGTTACGCGTCCCCTGGGAACAGCTCATAGAGGAGAGAGCCAGAGTCGCTACCTGGGGCGTTGATAATCTTCCACCAGCACCTGATACTTATTCAGTATGAGTACCTGGGCAGCCTGTAGATCTTCTGTGTCGCTGCTCAAGATGAACTTCAATAAGGGTCCTTCTGTTCACTTTTTGATGCACTTCGCAGCATTTCATATGGGCCTGATATGGTAGTCACAAATTCTGCATTCAGCTCCTAGCAGGAACTGTACCAGTACCATTTCATTACAGGTATCTCTGTGATAATCACCAGAGACCTGATCTTATGTCCGGTTTTGCTAATTTTCTCAGAATATTTGCTTGAGCATTAATGATTTCTTCAACTCTTGTCTCACTTACCAAGAGAGACTGAGGTCCGGGCTGTAGGCACTGAACTTTTATGGATACTCCATCATGTTTTCCAGATGCTAGTCAGAGCAAAGAGAGACCTAATGTGCTATTCAGTTCATAACTATTTGTAGGATCTGTTTGTACAATTAGTCCACATCTGAACAGCCGGCACTCTCCCAAGAAAGCCAATATTATGCTTCTGTGCCAAGTGCCTTACAATAATGCCCTCTTTAAGTTTTCAATGGGAGCACTTCTTACACAAGTGGGCTTGTTGCCATGGTAGTAGCAATAGCTGTTTCTCTCCTCATGGTTCCAGTCTCAATGGTGAAACTGGTAATCCAGGAAAGTAGAAACATTTATTTCAATATCAATCTTTCCTAACAGTACATTAATCTAACAGTAAGCTGCTTCCTGCTGTTATGGGAACATTCTCAAAGCAGGGCTAGCTATAATTATAATTATACCCATATCAATTTAGAAAACACCTGCAGTGTTTACACAGTGCCTATAAAAAGTATTCACCACACCTTCCCCCCCCCCCCAGAAGTTTTCACGATTTACTGTTTTACGACATTGAATCACTGTGGATTTAATCTGGCTTTTTTTGACACCAATCAACAGAAAAAGACCCTTTTGGGTCAAAGTGAAAACAGTGATTTTAATTAACTATAAACATAAAACACAAAATAGTTGATTGCATAAGTATTCACGCCCCCCCCCCCCTTATGATACACTAAATCACGACTGGTGCAGTCAACCGCTTTTAGAAATTACATAATTGGTGAAACGGAAATCTGTTTTTGGAGGCCTGGGTGCAGTCAAGGTGTTGCAATTGATTGTGGGAAAACTACACCTGTACCTGGAAGGTCCAACTGCTGGTGAGTCAGTATCCTGGCAAAAACTAAACCATGGTTAAAAAAGAACACTCCAAGCAACTCCACAAAAAGGATATTGAAAAGCGGAAGTCTGGAGATGGATACAAGAAAATTTCCAAGTCGTTGAATATCACACAGCAGTTCATGGTCACCCGGGCAAGAGAAGTGCTGCAATATAGAGAGTCCAGCGACACACTGGCACCGAGGTGAGGATAGGAAGTGGGGGGCTCAGGATGCAGCTGAACGAGCTGAAGCACGGCTGTGCCATAGGGTGCTGGTGGGCTCAGTGACATCAGGCCGGGCGGGCTCGCGTTGCTTCCCAAGGAAGGACAAGGAGCCAGTTCGTCCAGCAGGAGGAGCGAGCTGCCGTGGAGGAGATACGTGCCAGCAAGATCGTGGCAACAAGGCGTGCGGACAAGATGGGACCAGGCAACATCTCGTGGGGGAAACTTAGTGACAAATTCCTGATCCAGTCGGGCTATAACGTCTTGCCAAGCCCAGCGAACTTCTACTGCTGGGGCAAGGCCAGAACACCGGCGTGCTCTCTGTTTCGAGGAACAGGGACTCTGGAGCACATCCAAAGCTGCTGCGCAAAAGCCCTGGGGGGAGAGTGGCACTGTTGTTGGCACCACGACCAGGGGCTGAAGGCAGTGGCGGAACGTTGCGCACAGCCATCGCCCAGTCCACACACCATCATCCAGCAGAGCAAGCAATTGCTTTTATTAAGGCAGGGGAGAAGGCTCAAACCCAACCCAAGGCACCTGCCGGCCTTCTAGGGACAGCAAAGGACTGGCAATTGAGAGCCATCCTAGGGAAAGAGCTCAGGAACCCTGAGCACGTCTCCTCGACCATCCTTAGGCCAGACATAGAGCTGCTGCCTGAGTTATCTAGACTCTGTGGTCACGTTGGAGCTGACTGTTCCATGAGAAAACCTGACGGAGAAGGCCCATGAAAGGAAAAAGACAGAATACCAAGACTTGGCGGGGAAGGGCAGCAGCAAAGGGCGGTGGGCACACTGTATACCCACAGAGGTGAGCTGCAGATCCCTCTGCTGTGCCCTCAGCCAGATGGGCATCTCCAGAGCCCAGAAGAGGAAAGAGGAATACCACAGAGAAGGCTATGGATCAGGAGGAGTGATCCTTGGCGGAATGCTACTCAAACACACATTGGGGCCTGATGAACCCTGGCTGGGTCACTCAGGGGAGGGTGTCTGATGCTGAGAAACCAATGCACTCAGTTACAGGGTTACAGCACTGATGGTATGGCTGAGTGCACCGCAAGATGTATCATTCTATCCATAAAATCCTTTGGAGCACAGTTAAGTCAATCATCAAGAAATGGAAACAATATGGCTGAGCAGTGAATCTGTCAATTGGATGAAGAGTCCTTGAAAGTGAGTCCACTGGTTGTGGGAATATTTCAATAATGAGGCGTCAAGTTGACTGAAGTTATCCCCTGTGGTTCAAGAACCTGATGGTTGAGGGATAGTAACTATTATTGAACCTGGTGGCTTGAGTCCTGAGGCTCCTGTACCTTCTTCCTGATGACAACAGCGAGAAGAGAGCATGTCCTGGGTGATGAGAGGATCCCTGATGATAGATGCTGCTTTCCTGCAACTGCATTTCATGTAGATATGTTCAATGGTTGGCACAGCTTTACCTGTGATGGACTGGGCCATATCTAGTACTTTTTGTAGGATTTTCCATTCAAGGGCATTGGTGTTTCCATATCAGCCTGTGATGCAGCCAGTCAGTATACTCTCCACCACACATCTATAGAAGTTGGTCAAAGTTTTAGATGAGGGCAACATGACTGATCTTGTGTATTTGAAATTTCAACAAGAGTTTGCCAAAATGCCAGATAATAAAAATTAATGGAATAAAGTTGGCTTAAGGTCAAACTTTATGTTGGTGAACAATTACTTTCCAGTCTGGAGGAATGTACTCAGTGGTATCCTCCAGGGATTACTGCTGGAGCCCTTACTTTTTGTTATTTATATTAATTACATGGACTTGAGAATAAAGGTCACTGGACAGATCTGCAATGGATGTATCTTGCACAATAAATTAACTGCTAACAAATACGAAGTCTTATTCTAAAGAAAGAACATGAAAGAAATATAATTGTAGAACATAGCACAAAGTGATAGTACAACAGTGATCAGGCAATACAGCACAACATGTTGCCCAAACTTGATGTTGATTTATACTAAATGTTCTCCACCTGCATGTTGTCCATAACCCTCCATTATCTTCGTATTCATGTTGTCCACTAAAAGCCACTTAAATTTCACCAAACTGCCCAATTCCATTACTACCCCTGGTAACCCATTCAATTCAATTCATTTTACAAAATACTATTCCTTCAGAGAGACCTGGTTAAGGGTATCCGTGTCCATTCACTGTAGATGTTTACATTTGCATGAATGGATGGGATGGAGTCTTCTATGGTGACATGATGAATAGAGAATGGAGTTAAAAAGAAACAAAGTAGATCCCAGGCATTATAAATAGGGCATGGAATAGAGAAACAAGGAGATATGTTCAACCTTGGAAGAAGAGGACTCCTGACCCAATGTTAGAAACATAGAAACGTAGAAAATTACTGCACAGTACAGGCCCTTTGGCCCACAAAGCTGTACCGAACATGTCCTTACCTTAGAGCTACCCAGGCTTACCCATAGTCCTCTATTTTTCTAAGTTCCATGTATCCATCCAGGAGTTTCTTAAAAGACCCTATTGCTTGTACACTCACCACTCTCTGTGTAAAAATCTTACCCTTGACATCTCCTCTGTACCTACTTCCAAGCACCTTAAAAATACGCCCTCTCGTGCTAGCCATTTCAGCCCTGGGTAAAAGCCTCTGACTATCCACACAACCAACACCTCTCATTATCTTTACACCTCATACAGGTCACCTCTCATCCTCCGTCAAGGATGTTACATCACATTTTATATGTTAAAGAACAGAGGTTACAACAGGACAATTTCTAAATTTACAATGCATTCACAGTGCTTTCTTTGAGTTTCAAACGGCTAGATCTTCTCACCAGCACATCCAAAATGAGTGTTAATCACCTCTGTCTCTGTAGCTGCATTTGTGCATATGTAGACATCTCTGGTGAGATGTTTCCTGGTCAGCAATCAACCCAGGTCTGCAGCTCCAGGAAGACCATTGTTCTAGGCCGCATTTTAAACTCAGTCCACTATCCACATTCAGGTCTGAAGACTGATTGCCGTTGAAGTTAATATTTGCTGTGTTGCATAATTCCAGAATACGTTGTAATACCCCTGGTAACCTATTCAATTCAACTCAATTTTAAAAATGCTATTTCTTCAGAAAGACCTGGATATGGGTGTCCACGAGCCTTCCATTGATTGGATTAAAAAGAAACAAAGTAGATCCTGAGCTTTATAAATAGGGCATGGAACAGAGAATCAAGGAGATATGTTAAACCTGTATAGAAACATAGAAAATAGGGGCAGGAGTAGGCCATTCGGCCCTTTGAGCCTGCACCACCATTCAGTATGATCATGGCTGATCATCCAACTCAGAACCCTGTACCTACTTTCTCTCCATACCCCCTGATCCCTTTAGCCACAAGAGCCATATCTAACTTCCTCTTAAATATAGCCAATGAACCGGCCTCAACTGTTTCCTGTGGCAGAGAATTCCACAGATTCACCACTCTCTGTGTGAAGAAGTTTTTCCTCAACTCAGTCCTAAAAGGCTTCCCCTTTATCCTTAAACTGTGACCCCTCGTTCTGGACTTCTCCAACATCGGAAACAATCTTGCTGCATCTAGCCTGTACAATCCCTTTAGAATTTTATACGTTTCAATAAGATTCCCCACTCAATCTTCTAAATTCTAGTGAGTATAAGCCTAATCGATCCAGTCTTTCTTCATATGAAAGTCCTGCCATCCCAGGAATCAATCTGGTGAACCTTCTCTGTACTCTATGTTAAGAATATCTTTCCTCAGATTAGGGGACCAAAACTGCACACAATATTCTAGGTGTGGTCTCACCAATGCCTTGTACAACTGCAGTAGAACCTCCCTGCTCCTGTACTCAAATCCTTTTACTACGAATGCCAACATACCATTTGCCTTTTTCACCACCTGCTGTACCTGCATGCCCACCTTCAATGACTGGTGTACAATGACACCCAGGTCTCGTTGCATCTCCACTTTTTCTAATCGGCTACCGTTCAGATAATAATCTGTTTCCCTGTTCTTGCAACTAAAGTGGATAACCTCACATTTATCCACATTAAATTGCATCTGCCATGAACTTGCCCACTCACCTAACCTATCCAAGTCACCCTGCAGCTGTATGAAACACTTTTCACAACACAACTGGTGTATTGCTTTCTCCATTCTAGCAATGCACTTTAAGAAAGTTATGAAGGCTTTTAAAAAGGTGCTGCAAAGATTTATTGGTCTGTCCCTGGAATAACCTACATAAGCAGATTAGGCAAACTGAAATTATTTCCTTCAGAGGAGATGACTTGATACAGATATTCAAAATAATGAAGAGTTGGGGCAAAATAACTGTTTACGATGTTGGAAGGGTTAAAAGCCAGAGGACAAAGTTTTAAGACAATCACATAAAGAACCAAAGGAGGTATGAGGGAAATATTAGTAAGCTGTGAGTTTAGAGAGCATCAGTATGGTGGAAGCAGATTAACTCTTGGCTTCAGAAGGAATTAGGCATGAGTCTGAATGAAAAGTATTCTGGGATTTTGGGATGCAAATGAGGAAGGAGACTAACTGCATTTTTGTTTAATTATTGGCATGTGTATAATGGGTGAATGGCCTCAGTCTGTGTTGCAACAATTCTACACTTCCCCGAAAAAAATCACAACCTGATTGCCATTTCATTGTTTCATCACACAATGTCGTCTTCCTCACATTCCCAGCAAAAATTTAGAATTTATTGAAAATTTATCAAAAGATAGGACTTCTTAGCAAAACTTTCATTGCTGCCCTAAAAAAAGTTACTTTAAGCCACCATTAAGTTATAAATTACAATTACATGATATCGTGTTCTGCGTCCAAGGTACTGAATGAATTGCTGCAAGTACTGATAAGGTACAGGGACTGAAAGGGGGCAGGTTCATATCTGCGGTGGAAGTCAAGACAATTTTTGTTGGCTTGTTTCGCAAGATGATAAGATGTTGTATAAAACAAGGCCCAATTTGGAGTATTGTGTGCAGTTTTAGTCACCGACCTGCAGGAAAGGTGTAAATAAGGTTGAAAGAGTACAGAGAAAATTTAAAAGGATGTTGCTGGGTCTGGAGGACCTGAGTTATAAGGAAAGATTGAATAGGTTAGCACTTCATTCCCCAGAATGCAGAAGATTGAGGGGAGATTTCATAGATGCATGCAAAATTACGAGGGGTATAGTTAGGGTAAATGCAACCAGGCTTTTTCCACAGAGGTTGGGTGGGACTACAACCAGAAATTGTGGGTTAAGGGAAAAAGGTGAAAAGTTTAAGCGGAACATGAGGGGTAACTTCTTCAGTCAGAGAATCGTGAGAACCTGGAATGAGCTGTCATCAGAAGTGGTGCATGCGAGCTCGATTTGAACCTTTAAGCAAAGTTTGGATAGTTACATGGACGGTAGGGGTATGGAGGACTATGGTCCCAATACAAATCAATGGGATTAGTGATGCACCATCAATAACTCACTCTGAGACGTAAAGGCGAGATATCGGCTTTTATTGACTGGAAGAAGGAACAAGCAGTGAGTGACCACCATACTACATCCTGGAGACTGAGAGGCCGGGCTCAGGCCTCGATCGCCTTTATACAGAGGTCAGTGGGAGGAGCCACAGGAGCAGTCAGCAGGGGGCGTGCCCAGACAGGTATATGTAGTTCACCACAATTAGACAGTCTAAGTGGTTTCAGCACATACTAACTAGGCCGAAGGGCCTGTATTTGTGCTGTACTTCTCTATGACTCTATGATGTATGTGGTGTTGTGGGTACATTCTCCTGAAATCAGTTTATGAAGCATGGTTGTTAATGCAGGGAAGCCCATTCCAAATCGAACAGCAAAAATGTCATGACTGTTCTTTTCCAAGAAATAATTGCATTTTGCCAGTGTGACTTCAGAATTTTATGTGGCAGTATTTGATACTAGTCAAAGCAAAAAATGTTCCTTTTATTTCACAAAGACAGCAGGGTAGAGTGTATTACATGATTTTTTTTTAAATGTCATTCACTAAATACTTCTGGCATTCCTGGGAGCACCTTATATGCATGACGAATTTAAAATGCAGACAACTGCCAGCATGGTACACCTACACACACAGACATTGCTGTGTACACATTAGCAAGTGTGCAACAGATGGTCGGCGCTACTGAAGGATGCATACTTGATGAAGCAAAAGTAAGGCCCTGAGCAAGAAAGCTAGGTACTAACAGCAAGACGAAGCCTGCAGTTAAAGGCACAGTGCTTACCCGAGATGCTGTCGTGGGGTCTGTCATGGAAGGGAGCCACGAATTCTTCTTTGACACTTCACATTTTTTCGGGTAAGTTCTTTGGAACTGGCCCTGATTATTCTAACACTTGCACCTGGTGTCCATTTTTTGCACCAGGTGTCCAGTCTTGTGGATATTGAGCAGCCATCAAATTCACCTCAGCTGCTTGCAGCTGAATTTCTATCCGCACACGGCCTCCTCTGCAATGGTGAGTCCCATCACGAATTGAGGACTGCTTCAGCGAGCATCTCCGCTCCATCCGCCAAAAGCGTAACTTCCCGGTGACCCAAAATTTCAAGTCTGACTCCCATTCCCGTCCTTACACGTCGGTTCATGGCCTCCTCTTGTGCCAAGGTGAGACCACCTTCAGGGTGGAGGAGCAGCACCTTGTATTCCTTCAGGGCAACCTCCAACCTGACGGCATCAATATCGATTTCTCCTTCCTGTTAAAAAAAATTTCCCTCCCCTCCCCCACACAGACCTCTTACCCCTTCACACCTGATTATCTCCTCCCCCTGGTGCCCCTCCTCCTTCCCTTTCTCCTCTTGTCCACTCTCCTCTCCTATCAGTCTCCTTCTTCTGCAGCCCTTTACCTTTCCCACTCTCTTGGCTTCACCTATCGCATCCTAGCCTCCATTCCCTCACACCTTTTCACTCTGGCATCTTCCCCCTTCCTTCTCAGTCCTGAAGAAAGGGTCTCGATGCAAAACGTCAACCGTTTATTCATTTCCATTGATGCTGCCTGACCTGCTGAGTTCCTCCAGCGTTGTGTGTGTGTCACTTACTTTGCCTTTGATTTATCCACAGTAGTAGAGTACAGAGAAGAGAAAAGTTAGTAGGTTAATTGAGCACATGGTTGTAATTGGGTGGTATGGGCTCAATGGGCTAAAAGAGCCTGTTACCATAAAAATAAATAAATAAGGTACAGCCTACTAGAAGAAAGGAGTGTGTGAAACTATATCCATAACACCATAAGGCAGAGAAATAGAATTAGACAATTTGGCCCATCAATTCTGTTCCATCAACTCCATCATGGCTGATTTATTATCCCTCACAACCCCATTTTCCTGCCTTGAACCTGCAAATTAACCTTTGGGGAATCCTGCATAGGTCCCTTTGCACCTCAGTTTTTGGTAATTTTCTCTCCATTTAGAAAATAGTTGACTCTTTCATTTCTTCTACCAAATTGCACAACCATACACTTCTCAACAATGTATTCCACCTGCCATTTCTTTGCTCGGTTTCCTAATTGTCTAAGTCCTTCTGTAGCCTCTCTACTTCTTCAAAACTACCTATTGCTCTATCTATCCTCATATCATTGCAACAAAGCCATCAATTCCATCATCCAAATCATTGACATATAACATAAAAAGAAACTGAGGAGCAAAGAGACTTGGGAGTCTTTGTGCAGGATTCCCCGAAAGTTAATTTGCAGGTTGAGTCTGTAGTGAGGAAGGCAAATGCATTCATTTCAAACAGACTAGAATATAAAAGCAAGGATGTAACATTGAGAATTTATAAAGCACTGGTGAGGCCTCACTTGGAGTATTGTGAGCAGTTTGGGCCCCTTATCTTAGAAAAGGTGTGCTGCAACTGGAGAGTGTTCAAAGCAGATTGACAAAAATGATTCCAGGATTGAACGGCTTGTCATATGAAGAGCGTTTGATGGCTCTGGGCCTGCATTCACTGGTTGATAGATTCTTGATTGGTCAGCGCATGAAGGAACACGGGGAGAAGGCAGAATATCGGGGCTGAGAGGAAAATTGGATCAGCCATGATGAAATGGTGGAGCAGATTTGATGGGCCAAATGGCCTAATTCTGCCACTATATCTTATGGTTTTATGGATACCTGTATGGAAGAAACCAGTCTGTATTCCACAATTACAGAAAATGATGCCATACATTACCCTAATATTCTCTCCATCGGGGCTTAATGAAGCTGTGAGACTAGTGACAGAGAGATAGGATAGAAAGACATGCATCTGGCTCTGGCTTTGCATGCTCCAGAATTAAAATATTTACGATACTGTTGTGAAGTAGTTGCTAAATAGTGAAAAATAATGGAGACAGAAGAAAACTCTTATAAAGAGCACTTCAGTTATGTAACAAACAAGAGCCCAAAACTGTTTATTTCCCTCCAAAGATGGCCCAATCTGTTGAGATCCTCCAGCACTTTGTGTGTGCTACTCAAGACTTCAAGCATCTGTGGATTGCCTCGTGTCTCCTACTTGAATAAGTATTTATCCACCCCTGCACATTGTAACTTTTATTTTCTCTTTTGTAAGTTAAGATCTATTTCTAAACTTGAAGACAATATACATATACAAGTTTCTGCTAGTTTTCAAAAGCAAAAACAGAAAATGCTGAAAACAATTGGCAGTTCAGGTAGCATCTGAGGAAAAACAGAGTTAACGTTTCAACCTGAAGACCCTTTGTCATATTACCTCAGGCTATTTTTTGTTCCTTGCATTGCTATGAATAGAAATCTATGATTAAAAATTAAATTGCTTATTTTTGCATGGTTTGCATTCTGGGTCCAGTAAACTCAGCAAAAGAACAGAACAAAAATAATTTTGAGTTGAGATGTAATTCTGAAGTCAGGAATCTGGTGAGTTATTCCTTCCACGTCTTCAGTGTGGGTGCAAACAAGTTCCAGTTTCTCACAACAAGAAGCCTATTCACGGAAAATTCGTTCCTGAGGACTGAGCTGATTCAGAAGTGCAAAACTGGAATATCCAATACATGGAGTCACACTCGATTTCAGCAAAGCGTTAGGCTTGGAGCAGACTCCAGATTCAGGGTGTATTTAGAGTACATTGTGAAAGCAAAACTACTTTGCATATCTGGTGCAATTATAGTGTGAATGAATCATAGTGCTTCAGTTCCCTTCACTTGTAATCATTTCTTTTGCAGTTCTGAATTAGTCACATTTACTTCTATTCTTAATTTCCATTGCGACCTTAATTTTGTCATGTTTGGAAGTGAAGCTGTTTATTCAATACCACTTGAATTTGCAATACTTTTGCTGGTTTGATGCCTGTAAGTGGAACTTCTTCCTGGTAGATGAAACAATGATGGGTGAGGTGAGTTAATTTCCAAAATCGGCAAAGAGGTAAATTAAGCAATTTCCTGCCCTTGACAGCAACAGTAACAGGCGTGGGGGAGGGGGCACAGTAGCATAATGGTTAGCGCATCATTTTACAATGCCAGCAATCACCAATTGGGGTTCAAATCCTTTCTCTGCCTATAAGGAGTTTGTACGTTCTCCCTGTAACCACATGGGTTTCCTTCGGATGTTCCGAATTTCTGATTATAAACCAAAGATCCATGAGCCAGTACTCATTGGAGGTGGAGAGGGTTAGCAACATCAAATTCCTGGGTGCTACTATTCCAGAGGATCTGTCCTGGACCCAGTATGTAAGTGCAATTGCAAAGAAAGCACGGCAGCACCTCTACTTCCTTAGGAGTCGGTGGACACTCAGCATGACAGCTGAAACTTTGGCAAACTTCGATAGATGTGTAGTGAGAGCATATTGACTGGCTACATCACAGCTTGGTATGGAAACGCCAATGTTTTGGACAAAAAATCCTACAAAAGGTAGTGGATTCAGCCCAGTTTATCATGGGTAAAGCCCTTCCAACCACTGAGCACATCTATATGAGACACTGTCGCAGGAAAGCAGCATCCACCATTATAGATCCCCACCACCCAGGCCATGCTCTCTTCTCACTGTTGCCATCCGGTAGAAGGTACAAGAGCCTCAGGACTCATACCACCAGGTTCAAGAACAATTGCTACCCTTCAACCATCAGGCTCTTGAACAAAAGGGGACAAATACACTCGCCCATCCATTGAGATGTTTCCACAACCAGTGATCTCACTTTAAGGACTTTTTATCTCGTTTTCTCATGTTCTCGTTCTTTATTGCTATTTATTGATATTTGCATTTGCACAGTTTCTTGTCTTCTGCACGCTGGTTGATCTTTCATTGATCCTGTTTTAGTTACTATTCTACAGATTTTGTGAGTATGCCCACAAGAAAATGAATCTCAGGATTGTATATGGTGATACATATGTACTTTGATAATAAAATTTAATTTGAACTCTGATTTTCTCCTACATTCCAAAGACGTACAGTTAGGTTTTGTGAGTTGTGGGCACACTATGTTGGTGCTGACTTGATTTGACACAAACGACGCATTTCGCTGTATGTTTCAATGTACATGTGACAAATAAAGCTAATCTTTCATCTTTAAAACAAGAAAAAACTGAATCAAATAGAGAAGTCTTTTGGAGAAATGTCAGGTTCCTTATCTTGTACAAATAACAAGCTTAAGATTAGCAGAGGCTTGTTATTCTCAGAAAGCATAATTTACAACTGCAGCTGAAAATGGCTCAGGAAAGCAAATGAAGTTGCAGAAATATTTTCCAGAGTATAAATACTAAAAATAGATGCAGCTTTGAAAAAGTTAAGTAAAATGGTAACCAATAATAATTCTTTCAGCAAATTATGCAGAAATTCCATTTGCCCCTATCTATCAAAGGAATTATTGGTTATGATCGTGGTTTGCATGTCATCATACAACAGGTGTAGAATGCTGGCCGGTGTCCAAGCACAGTCAACTGCAATTCAGGGCTTTTGAGTTGGTGGTGTTTAAGAGTTCCATGTGGAAGATGTTGTTCTTAATTCTTCTGCTTGTTTGGGAAGCAGTTTGTCTCTAGAGTCTTTTTAAAGCATCAATCAGCTATTTTCTGAAGATGTGCATTACAGGAAATGTCACTTCTTTAAAAGATGCACAGATCCAATACACTTATACATCTGTCATCTCAACACCCCTAAGGTGCTTGGTCCCATTCACTTTCACGGTCCCATTAAAATTTACAGCAACTGATTCATTTAAAGGCAACCCTTCAGTAAATGCTTCTGCATCCAAAGGTTCTAATATTTAAGTCTAGGCTAATACATTAAAGGGTGGTTAGCTCCTTGAACATGACCTGAAAGTGAATCTGCTTCCAGCCGTTCAGCTATGCACACAAATGCCTGAAAAGAGTAGGATTTTTTCAACTTTCACCATGTTGTTCCAGAAATAAGATAATTAAATGCTGGGGAGAAATCTAAGTCACAAAGGTTAATTCCAATGGAGCAGAGATTAGTGGATTTAATAGAGATTTTACCATTCAAAGTTCAAAGTAAATTTATTATCAAAGGAAGTATATTTCACCATACATAACCCTGAGATTCTTTTTTTTTTGCGGGCATAGTCAATAAACTCATAGAACAGGGGTTCCCAACCTTTTTTATGCCATGGACCAATACCATTATGCAAGGGGTCTATGGGCCCCAGGTTGGGAACCCCTGCCATTGAATAATAACCATAATATAATCAGTGAAAGTCCACACCAATTTGGGCATCCAACCAGAGTGCAAAGGACAATAAACTATCCAAATACAAAAAGAGGAATCAGCATTAGGGTTTATTATCACCGGCATGTGACATGAGATCTGTTAACTTAGCAGCAGCAGTTCAATGCAATACATAATCTAGCAGAGAAAAAAATATAATCATATTAAATAAAATAATAAGAATAAACAAACAAGTAAATCAATTACATATATTGAATAGATTTTTAAAATGTGCAAAAACAGAAATATTGTATATTAAAAAAAAGTGAGGTAGCGTCCAAAGTTTCAATGCTCATTTAGGAATCGTATGGCAGAGGGGAAGAAGCTGTTTCTGAATCACTGAGTGTGTGCCTTCAGGCTTCTGTATCTCCTACCTGATGGTAACAGTGAGAAAGGGGCATGCCCTGGGTGCTGGAGGTCCTTAATAATGGACGCTGCCTTTCTGAGACACCACTCCCTATAGATGTCCTGGATAATAAATAAATAAACAATAATAAAGTAATAACACATAAATAAACAATAAATATTGAGAGCATGAGATGAAGAATTCTTGAAAGTGAGTCCATTGGTTGTGGGAACATTTCAATGATGAGGCAAGTGAAGTTGAGTGAGGTTATACCCTTTGGTTCAGGAGCCTGATGGCAACTGTTCCTGAACCTGGTGGTGTGAGTCCTGAGACTCCTGTGCCTCCTTCCTGATGGCAGCAGTGAGAAGAGAGCATGACCTGGGTGGTGGGGGTCCCTAAAGGTGGACACTACTTTCCTGTAAGAGCGTTTCACATAGATGTGGTCAGTGGTAGGGAGGGCTTTACCCATGATGGACTGAATTCTGAATTGTTATGATAGGTGAATAGTGAAAGCATTTCCTTTAACTCTGGAACATTGCCAAACAAGTTATCAATATACCAAAAGCAAGGAGAATGGTTACTTGAAACAGCACTACCCAAAGAATTTTTGGAAGATGAACTGGTTTGGCACTCTAATCCATGGCATTTTTTAGAGAAAACTGAACAGATTTTAAAGATACAGTCAATTTTATGCTGCAAGTGCATTTTTCATAACTAGTGGGCTCCTCTCAGAATGAGTCATTGTACCTGTAGTTCATTGTACTAGTGCACATGACAATAAACTTTACTTGACTGCTAAGACACAAGATGCAAGTCAAGTTCACCTTGTGCTCTGGTCCCAGACCAATGCTGTACTTCAACAAACGCTATTTTAAAAGCAATTAAGCTGCCCAAAAGATCGCTTACAGAAGTTGCATCGACATTTTCTAGATTTCAGAACAAAGATAGAACTTGTTGTACACTCAGTGGCCACTTATTAGGTACACCCACTCATTAATGCAAATATCTAATCAACCAATCATGTGGCGCCTCTCAATGCATAAAAACATGCAGACATTGAGGTTCAATTGTTGTTCAGACCAAACATCAGAATTGGGAGGAAGTGACTTCGACCATGGAATGATTGTTGGTGCCAGATGGGGTGGTTTGAATACCTTAGAATCTGCTGGTCTCCTGGGATTTTCACACACACCAGTCTCAAGAGTTTACAGAGAATGGTGCAAAAAACAAATAACATCCAGTGAGCACTAGTTCTGTGGGCATAAACATCTAGTTAATGAGAGAGTTCAGAGGAGAAAGTTCAGACTGGTTCAAACTGCCAGGAAGGAGACAGTAACTCAAGTAACCGCAAATTACAACCGTGGTGTGCAGGAAAAAAATCTCTGAACACACAACACATTGAACTGTGAAGAGGATGTGCTACAGCAGCAGAAAACCACAAACATACACTGAGCATAAGTAGAAGATCAAGCAATGTAGACGAATTTACTTATACTGGGCTAGGACTTCTCTTTAAAAGCTATCACAAAAGCAATTTCTTGAAGCTTCCATCAGTCAGGGTCGACCATGTTTGTTGCATCTTAGCCATCTAGATACGCAAGCCTGGGCAGTACGATATGGAGAGCAAGCTCTTGACCGTGTAACAAGCTTCCCCCTCTCCGTGCATCTGATGAACCCAAAGGACGGCAGAGACCGATACAGTTTGGCACCAGCAGCATCACAGGAGTTGCCTGTCAGCATTGAACTCAACAAAGGACAGCTTAGGGACTCCAGCTCCGGATTTTACTCTCTGGGTTTACTCCCATAGCTTTCCCCATTTATGGCAGCAAAGGTTTGAGATAATAATTTTCCTTCTTCCAGATGAATATACCAACCATGGCTGATAAGCCCCATTTACCCAAAGCAACTGGTTTTAAGGTGTCAGTAACCCGCCTTTGCCCCTTCTCCTGTCAGCAGAAATGGTTCTGCTAGGTTTAGTAGGTAAACCACACGTGAAGCCCAGGAGTTGGACTTGGTCATCAGAGGAGTACGCCATTGGAAGCATTTAATAGGTAGTGGGATCTTCTCCCCTTACCACCCCCGGTGATGACCACCTTAAGGAAGCAAGCAATTTCTACGGGTTACCAACATTACTACACACTTCACTCTTTGGAATAGATAACCACAGAGTGCAGCTGAAGTTTGATTAATGAATCTGCATTTGAAACGTTGGGTACTCCTTCCATTGGTTCTAGCTCCAGTATATCAGAAGTCAGTTCAGAGAGTATGTTTCATGCAATCCAATTTTTCTGCTGAGCAATACATTCACTGCATTGGAAAAGCCCGCACTTGTTTAATGTTTGATGCACTGATAGTAGCCTTGAAAAAAACGTTAGTGGATAATAATCCTTGCTTTATAAGTTTTCTTCCTACTCAAGAGTTCATAGTGAAAATCGCATACCATGACATTCCTACAGTTATTAAGAATACGAAACCATCTACTAATCAATGACAAACTGTTCTTAGACAATACGCTGCACTGCAGATTTGTTGGGAATTATCATTGTCTTTAGAGGACTATGTTTCTGTGTACCTCCCTGCATGTTTCCATGGATGTGTGTCTGAGCTGTGCTTGGCCACGCTGTCACGTGTAGAGAGTAGAGCAGTGGGCTAAGCACATATTCATGAGGTGTTCCTGCATTGATTGTCAATGAGGAGGATGGCTTATTACCAAGCTGTACTGTCTGTAGCGTCCCGATGAGGAAATCGAGGATCCAGTTGTGGGGAAAGGTACATAGGCCCAGGTTGAGAAGCTTGGCAATTCAACTGATGGTATTGAATGCTGACCTGTAAGTGATCAACAACAGACAGACTTACATTTTGCTGTTGCTTGGGTGCTCCAAAGCACAGTGGAGAGCCAGTGAGACTGCATCTGCAGTAGACTTGTTGCCACAGTAGGTGATTTGCAGTAGGTCCAGGTCCTTGCTCAGTAGTCATTATTGCTGGTTATGCCACCCCTATTGAATGTCCTCCATCTCTGACTGTCACTGGCTATTGTGCCACGGTGCAGTTCAGGGTCCCAATTTATGCCTCTGCGATAGGGCACCAAGTTCTCTTTGGTCTCTCACGTTTCCTCTGCCCTTCAATGGTCCAATAAAGTGCTATCTTGCAGTCATGCAAATCCTGGGTGATGCCTCAGGAGTACTGTCATACACAGATTTAAAAGGTTTCACTATAATTTTTTTTGACCATCCAGGGTCATTAACCCTGAGCTCCTTCCTCAAAGTGAAGGAACATTGGACTAGCCTTACACTGGCCTTTACCCTTTGACCTGCTTGGCATGGGTGACCCTACCAAGAGTCAAAGCACAAGGCCCTGACTCCAGCCAACATTGTTCTCCAGGTCATTGAGGCACACAGCCTCCAAACCCTACGGCAAGGTTGAGGTCCTCTTGGAGGTATTCTTCCTCAAACAGGAGTTAATTCTAGCCTTAACCAAACTGTTAAAGCACTTTATTATGGTAGATGTAAGTGCTATTGGACTATAGTCATTGAGGCAGCTCACCCTGTTCATCTGGGGCACCATAATGATTGCTGTACTTTTAAAGCAGGTGCAAACCTCAAGTCTAAGAGTGAGAGGTTGAAGATTTCCTTCAATATTCCAGCCAGTTGATCTGTACAGGTTTTCAGAATCCAGTCAAGTACACCTCCAAGGCCTTGCAAGGGTTCACCTTCTTTCATCGCCCTTGAGACAGAGTTGCCAGGTCACCAAACGCTGTGGGGAATTGCACAGGTTAGTGTTACTCTTTCTTTCAATGCATGCATTGAGCTCGTCAGGGAATGAAGCATCCCTGCCATTTATGCTTTTAGGTTTTGTCTTGTAAGTTGTCTTGCATCTGATTGTGTCTTTTATTTTACATGGAATTACCTTTTCACTCTCACAATGGCCTGCCATAGGTTGCACTTGGACTTCTTGTGCGACTCTGGATTCCCCAATCTTGATCTTGATTTACCCCTCAGCAAGATTCCTGATACCCCTCAGGAATCTCCTAGTTCCTCCAGTGTTTCTGATTTTGGAAATCTTGGTACACTCTCAAAAACACACCCTTGTCCACACAGGTCCTGATGATGAAGTTACTGACAGCCATATGGCCCGATCTGAACCTCAAAGAAATTAGTCTTCTAATATAAGTTTTAAAGCATAATTTGGAAACATGTTTGTTTCACTATTTGCCAGGTGAATACTTCATCAAAACAAGGATTACTTCAAGTCATATGCTAGTTAACATATGTTAAAAAGTTTTGTTTTAATAAGGCAAATTCAAAAGGCCGTTATTAGGCAGCCAAGGAACGTTACAACAGAGGAACTCCTCAAGCTTTAGATGGTCTATAGGTATAAGCATGTCCTCATATACTTTAGAATGCACTATAATTTGATCTGTCTCTCCCAATGTACACTGCATCCTGCTAAAACATGCACATGCTATCTAGAAAATTATGCAGGTATCAGGCCGAAGTTCTGTAATACATAACAAACACAGAGCCTCATTTACTGTAAACAGAAAATGTTCATATTCATATAAAGGAAATAACTGCAAGTGAGATAATGAGATTTTGATTGCATCTGAGGTAAACCTCAAACTAAGTACTATTATTGGCTGTATAATACTGACATCTCAAAATCCATGTGAACAGATGTGATTTTATTTTCTCTTTCATGGAACGGAAAACAGGCAGACAGATTTGCCACATTTAAATCCTCTTCTCAAAATGGTAATCCCAGATTAGAAGATGAACCCTGCAGGTTGATTGAAAACCTTGTGCACATTTAGATTATTGTAAATACATGTGATAAATTATGAAGCAATTTTGTTTAATTCAGGAACTTCATTCACTCTTCAACATGCTACATAGTAACTACACAATACAAGGCTGATCAAACAAAGCTCCCCAGTATGTGTTTGGATAAAAAGCGGTCAGAGAGAATATTGAGGTTTGCTGGGTTGCATGATCTCAGAACGTGGGGGGAATGAAAAATCATATCAATCCTGTCAGCACAGTGAACATTTTCTCCTCACCAGTCTGCCCCTGGGAAGCTGGGAAATAAGAGTTAAGTCCTATATTCCAAAAGAAAATTATGCAGATTACACATTCCTTATTGTGACTGGCAGAAATTAGAATGCATTTCTATTATGTCTTCCAAGTGTAGCTACGGCATTGCAAGTAATAGAAGAGATGTACCTTCTTGCTGCAATTACCAGGTAGAGGGATTCTTTATTCCACCGGTGATAGGCTCCACGAATTGACTGCAGGAATTGGGAGTGAAGGAGACAGTAAAATGTGTGAATGCAAGAGTGTGTTTGGTGTGCTCCAACACCTAATGGGACAGAAGCTGAATTCTGGATGGGCTGTGTGCTCTGTTAACGCTCAATTATGAGGATCTGATTGAACTTCCAAAGGTTACGCAGACAGCATGTGTTCAAGTTGACGGCTTTTGGCAGCCTCATTAAGCAGATTTCTATTACACATATTGTTGCTCATGTACATATCTGTAATGTGCTGAATGATTACTGGGGTAAAGCCCCCTCACCTGCATGCAACTGGATTGGGAGAAGCATGCTAAAAGATTGTTGAAGACTGTCTCAGTGCTTCTTTAATAATGAACATACCATTAGGTAATGAACAATGCTGGATATGGAGAGGCTTTAATATGCCTGGCTGATGCACCATCAATAACTCACTCAGAGACGTAAAGGTGAGATATCGGCTTTTATTGACTGGAAGAAGGAACAAGCAGTGAGTGACCACCATACTACATCCTGGAGACTGAGAGGCTGGGCTCAGGCCTCAATCGCCTTTATACCGGGGTCTGTGGGAGGAGCCACAGGAGCAGTCAGCAGGGGGCACGTCCAGACAGGTATATGTAGTTCACCACACTGGCCCTAGTAGCAATAAGAGTATCTTCACTGGAACTAAATGAGTTCTCAGGTGAAAAAACAATGTAAAATGAAATGTGTGAAATTCCATGGGCAGGACAGTTCCTGCAATTGGAAGGATAATTACTCAGTTTCCAGTTCCTACTTCTCTTGCAGGTGTTATTGTTGGAATAATTATTAACTCCGCCTTACAGAAGCTGCACTTTTTCAAAAGTAGAGATTACATCTCAGAATTTCTTTGCTCACACTTAGTTGTCAAAACTAATGCTAGGGTCTTTGCCAGTCTTCCCAATCTGAACACCCAATGTAAGATCACTGGAAACAATAGGGACCTTACAATGTCTGGAACATACTCTCAATGGCCACTTTATTAAGTATGCCATGTACCTAATAACATGACCACTCACTGTAGGTTCATAGTCTTCTACTGTTGTAGCACATCCTCTTCAAAATTTGGTATGTTGAGTATTCAGAGATGTTTTTCTGCTCATCACTGTTTTAATATGTGGTTGTTTGAGTTACTGACACCTTCCTATTAGCTTGAACCAGTCTGGCCAGTCTCCTCTGACCTCTCTTACTAACAATGCATTTTCACCAACAGAACTTCTACTCACTGGATGTTTTTAGTTTCTCGCACCATCCTCTGTCAACTCTAGTGGCTGTTGTGCATGAAAATCCCTGCATTCAACAGTTTCTGAGATACTGAAACAACCCTGACTGCCACCAACAATCATTCCATGGACAAAGTCACATTTCTTCCCCACTCAGATGTTTGTTCTGAACAACAACTGAGCCTCTTGACCATGTCTACATGTTTTTATGCACTGAGTTGTGGCTACGTGACTGGTTGATTAGCTATTTGCATTAATGAGCAGGTAGACCTAATACAGTGACCACTGACTGTATACAATGCCCTCTTTTTAATTCTCCCATGATCTCACTAGAACAATGAATCAAAATCAGAATTAGGTTTAATATATCACTGGCATACGTCGTGAAATTTGTTGGTTTGCAGCAGCTATACATCACAATACATAATAAAAAACAACATAAATTACAATAAGTAACATATGTACATATAGAAATAAAATTAAATATATAGTGCAAAAAGAGAGGGAAAAATATTGTAAGGTAGTGTTCATGGGTTCATTGTCCAGTCAGCAATCTGATGGCAGAGGGGAAGAAGCTGTTTCTGAAGCATTGAGTGTGGATCTTCATACTCCTGTACCTCCTCCTGTTAGTAATGAGAAGAGGGCATGTCCTGGGTGATGAGGGTCCTTAATGAAGGATGCTGCCTTTTTGAAGCACCACCGTTTGAAAATGTCCTTTGGAGATAAGTGATGAAGGTGACTGAGTTGAAGGAGGCCCATGACGAAGGTGACTGAGTTTGTAACTTTCTAAGTTTGTAGATTTTCCAATCCTGTGCATTGGACCCTCCATACTAGACAGTGATCCAACCAGTTAAAATGCTCTCCACTGTACATCAGTAAAAATTTGCTGCAGTCTTTGGTGACATACCAAATCTCGTCAAACTCCAAATGGAATATATATCAACTGTCAGGCCTTCTTTGTAATTTCATCAATACGTTGGACCCAGGCTAGATCTATGGAGATGTTGACTCCCAGCAACTTGAAACTGCTCACCCTTTCCACTGAGACTCCTCAATGAGGATTGGTGTGTGTTCCTTTCACTTCTCCTTCCTGAAGTTCACATTCAATCCCATGGTCTTATTGGCAATGAGTGCCAGTTAACCAGCTGATCTATCTCACTCTGTCTCACTCATCACCATCCGAAATTCTGTCAACAATAATTGTGTTTAGATCTAAATTAGTTAAATACGAAGATCCCTGAAATAAATATAATCAACCCAATTGCATGCTGTAATTTTCCAGTAACTTTCATCCTATGCTGAAAGTTCAAATTGATGCCAGAATCATTTCGATTACAGATTTATTCACTGCATGCATGTTTAATACCTTCTGTTTGCTATCTTTCATGAAGTTAACCTCATCCAAAATCATTAAAGTACAACCAACATCACTTTAACTCTAATCCACATGGCTTCTTGTCCAACATATTAAAAGTAAAATTTTCATTGCTGTGTTCAAACCCTCCTGCAATCTTGACAAATGATTGCATTCTTCCAATAATCACCTCAGTGCATCTCCCACTCTCTTCACCATAACATTTACAGCTGTGTCTTAAACCATTCAGTCATTATGTTCTTGAATTTCCTTTCATAACCTTCACCAGCTCTTCCTCTCCCTTTAAGAACCTGCCTAAAAGCTTTCTCAGTGAAGAAGTTTCAATCATTTGCTGAAGTTCTAGATTCAAGTTTTAGTTCTTGTCATTGCTTGTCTGGTTTTACTCCTCCAAAGTACCTTGAGCTATTTTCCTATTGTTAAAGCACAACGTAAATTCAAGTTATTCTCATTCATAAATACAATGCATGTTATATTGCTTGTATTTAATTATTAATGTAAATGAGGACATCTGTTCCTTTTGCCTATAATCCTCTGATCTGTGATAACATCCACTGTTTCAAATAGAACGTGACAGGACAGCATAAGTCTTAAATCCAATAATGGGATTACTGTAACTAGGGATATGTACAACAACTGACTAAATACAATCCTGAGTATTCAGCGTATGGCATATATCATTCTTTTGCAAGGATACAGAACTGTGAACAGGAACTATTGTGGGATCATTTTAATGGAAACAAATTAAAGCCTGGAAAACAGAACAAAAGCTCCTGAACTTCATTTATTCTATCACATTAAAATCTCTTTTTTTTTAGAAACTAAAGTTTGTCTTCAATTCCTACTCTTGTCTTTGTCCTTCTGTGTCTCTAAATCCCATTCAGTCTGATTAAAATCATGGGATGTTACTTTGCATTTTACTCATACCCATTTTAGTGGGCTTACATAGGCAGCCGTACTTTCCACTCTCTAAACCTTGAATTCTGAAATACTCTCACTAAACCTTTTCACCCCTCTGCATCTCCCTCAATCTTTAATTCCTTGCTTAATATCAAAAAAAGCAACATATTACAAAGCTACTACTCAAAACAAAATGCTCAGTAGGTCTGGCAGTATCTGTGGAGAAAGAAACTGTTATGTATCAGCACAATGACTGCCTATCAGAATCTGATGAAAAGTTCTGAGTATTTTCAGAATCTTTTGCTTTATTTCCTTTTAAAACCCACCCATCTTTTACCAAACTTTGAGTGTATGTTAATATTTCATATGTCTTGGTGTCAGAATGCTTGGATGTCACTGTAATGTATCTTAGTGTATTTTACTAACCTTAAAGGAGCTATATAATGTTGATATTACCTGATCTCAGTTGATGGCCACTCTCTTTTTGTCAAGCTCAGCTCCATTCTAAAGATTTCATCATGTCTTCTGACGTTTTATTGCTGTACTGAGACTACCTTTCAGCTGAGAGATTAACTTGAACTCTGTTGTAAAGTGATTTCAATTGGAAGATGAAAAAAATTTCTTACAAATTCCTTGCTGCCATTTATTGCAAAATTAAATAGATTATTTAGTCATTAATCTCAATGGGATCTTATCAGCAAAATTGTGAATCCTTCCAGTACAAAAGTACTCAAAACTATTTAATTAACTTTGAACTGCTTTGGGGCATCAATACTTCGAAATGCATGATATAGATAAAACTGCTCATTAGTAAACCTCTTTGTTTTAAATGAAAATCCTTTAATTTGCTGCCAGCTTCTAACAAAGTGCTTGTGATGTCATCAAATAAGCTGGCCGGGAGCAGTTACTAAATTTAATCGTGCCATAGCAGAATTAAAAGAGAAACAGGTCAAGTGATAATCACAAAAACATCCTTCTCTCCAAAACAACTCTCCAAAGAAATTTAGCAAATCACATATCAGAAACAATCAAATATAAATACAAAATAATGAATACTAATCTGAATATTTTGTATAGTATTATCTTTCAAAAATATTAATGCCAAGACTTTAGGATGATGCAACTACACAAAACTATCATTGGAGTCAAAAATAATTCATAAATAATTCTACTGTTGAAAATTCAGCTAACTGGAAGATCAGAAACTTCCCCTGAGAATACCTGAGTCAAATACCAACCCAGAACAGATTCAGCACCAGAGGAGATGCTTTAAAGGTTAGAGGAGAGAAATTTAAAGTCAACATGAAGGGTAAGTTTTTTTTTTAATGCAGAGAGTGACAGGTGCCTGCGATGGGTTACCAGTGGTAGTAGTGATTTCAGGCAGTTTGGTGGAGTTTGAGGCTTTCTGATAATTGCATGAATATGAAGGGAATGGAAAGACACAGATGATACACAGTTTAAGGACATTTAGTATAAATTGGTATCAAGTTCAGTACAATATTGTGGGCCAAATGACATGTCCAATGCTGTACTTTTCTATGTTCTTTTATTACTTTAGAGGTAATGGCAGGGCTTGATTAGCTTTGGTTGTAATTATCTTTGAGACAAATCGATTCCCCTTCCCCATCTCCTCTTCTTTCATTCCCCAATCTGGCTTCTTGCCTCTTCTCCACCTCACCTGCCTCTCACCTATCCCTGGTGCCCTTCCTTCTTCCCTTTCTCCTATGGTCAACTCTCCTCTCCTATTCAGATTCCTTCATCTCCAGCCTCCTTTCCCACCCTCCTGGCTTCACCTCTCACCTTCCAGCTAGCCTCCTTCCCACACCACCTCCCCCCCACCTTTTTATTCTGGCATCTTCCCTCTTCCTTCTCAGTCCTGAAGAAGGGTCTTAGCCCAAAACTTCAACTGCTTATTCTTTTCCATAGATGCTGCCTGACCTGCTGAGTTCCTCCAGCATTTTGTGTGTGTTGCTCTAACCTTGTTGGTAAATGAAATTAGATGATCTCTGAACCATGCAGATATTGATACATTGATTTTATGCATTAGTCTTGCAGGAAGTGAAGATGATAGAGTTGGACTTCAAGAATCATAAAACAGGCAGTATACCTCTGTCATCAAGCGATTTTATTATGGAAACAGGATGAGGCTGTCTCCTTTTAGATTCAAAATCATTTTCAGATTTATTTAACACATGCACATTGAAATATAAGTAAAATGCATCATTTGTATTAACAATCAACATACCCAAGGGTATGCTGAGGACAGCCCGCCAGTGTCAACACACAATCCAATGTCAACATTGCATACGCGCGACGTTCAGCAGAACAAAACAAGACCACAACAGCAAAACAAGCCCCTCTCCCACCTTCCCCTCACACACACTCAGGTCTCCAGTCTGGTACAAACGAGCGTTTGGGAGACCTGCAGAATAGACTTGCTAGCTGCTACAAGGCTGAAGGCATCTTCCGCCATGGGAGAACTTATAGATGTAACCCTGAAAGGCCTGCATGGTTACCTGTACTCGTTCATTCTTAAAGAGACAAATTATCCACAGTTCAAAACTGTATTCTGTGGGGTTCCAGAGACAAAATTCTGAAACTGCCTGACCTACATATGTCACACAGATCATTTGTGGATGAAGTCTTGGCCTGGGCAGAATCTTGGACAGATAAACATTCTCCACCTGAGATGTCAAGTGTCCATTTCCCTCCATGGGTGCTGTCTGACCTGCTGAGTTCCTTCAATGCTTTGTGTGCTGTTCAAGCTATCACAGTTTGCTTCGAGACCCAGAGATCTCACAATAATCTGTTCTTGTTCAAGTATAGCATTTCAAGATTCAAAGTACATTTATTCTCAAAGTATACAACCCTGAGATTCTTCTACCCACAGACATCCAGCAAAGAATCATGAAACCACCCTGTTCAAAAAGAAGCCTCAAATATCAAGCACACCAACACCAACGTGCAAACAAAATTACCCAAAGGACGACAAAAATAATCCAGCGAAAACACAGAATATAAAACACAAAATCAAAAGGCTTATTTCTGTACAGTTCAGCTCAGTGTTCATTATCTGCAGGCTGCATGATTCAAAAATCACCCAAAAGTAGCAACAAAAAAGAGCACGCAGAGCTAGAACTAGAAACTAAAACACATCACAAAGCTGAATTCGAGTCCAAATCTACAATCCGCATCGATTAAACCGTGCTCCGGCACCATCTGCCAAAGTGTAGCGAGAGAGAGATCACTCGAATTACATTTTTAAATAAATGTCAACCAGCCGAAAAGGTTGTGCCCTCTAGTAGGATCAGGTTTAATATCATGGGCATATGTCACGAAATTTGTTAACTTTACAACAGCAGCATAATGAAATACACAATCATTAACTATGTAGAAAAAAGTTACATTAAGTGTGTGCGTATTAACATTAAGTGTGTATGTATATATATAATAGTTAAGTTAAATAAGTAGTGCAAAAATATATAAATAAGTAGTGAGAGGTCATGTTCATGAGTTCAATGTCCATTTAGAAATTGGATGACGGGGGAAGAAGCTGTTCCTAAATCACTGACTGTGTGCCTTCAGGCTTCTGTACTTCTTCCACAATAGTAAAAATGACAAACTTGTTTAGTTACTTAAAATGAAAAGAAATTAACTTATTTAATCTTAAAGTATTGAGTAATAAGAACATTGGAATTGGGAGCAGGAGTTATTCATGGGAGAACTTATAGTTGACTCTATCGAGTCTCCTATCAAAATCAATGCTGATCTTGAAGCTTTGTGCCATTTTAATTTCCAGTTATCTATCAGTCTTCACCTCCAATAACCTCAACAACTGAACTTGAACAGCTCTCAGTGACTGATGGTTCCAAAGATTTGTTATACTCTGGGTAAAGAAACTTCTCAGCTCAAGATTCTTAAACTGTGACCTTCGGTTTAACACTTCCTAATCAAGTGAAACACTGCCTCCCCCATACCCATCCTGCTAGGCCTTGAAAGGAGCTTGTTAGCTTCGATTAAATCACCTCTCACTCTCCCACATTCTAGATAATACAGGTACAGGATACAAAATGTCTCTTCATAGAAATAGGAAACAGCCATAGTCCTATTTACAGATAGCCAGGCAAGGGTCATATACATCTGATATAAACTGAAACCAAGCCTCTGTTGCTGTACCAGCTGGTAATTTAATTCCCTTAGTCTCCCCGTGAACACATAAAAATAAACAATGGCTAGCAATGAGTGAGAGGTGTTGTCAGCTGTTCTGGGCACTGTCCTTGAACTATAATGTTCATATTAACAGCAAAAGAAAACAATGGAAATACTTAGCATCTAAAATAGACCCTGTGGAGAGAGAAAAAGAGTTAGCCTTTCAACGGATTCGATGAGGCTGAGAAAGGTAGGAGGTCAGGAAAGGGCAGATGAGTAAGTCAGTGTCATTACAGGATGTTCTCATTTTAATCATGAGCCATTTTACAATCTATGCCCAATTCTTCAGCTTTTTCATCCCACACCGTGATGACCTGAGGTTCTTCACTTCCTCGTTGAACTCATCACCACATCAAACAACTTCTCGTTTAACTCTATGGCCTATCTTCCAGCACATTCTGGGAGCTGTGAGACAGCCCCTGTTTCAGTCCTTCTCTCAGTTTTTTCTAGTACATCAATGGGTTCTGGTGCCCTGTTCAACACATCCAAAATGCTGGAGGAACTCAACTAGTAAGGAAACATCTAGGGAGATGCTGCCAGACCCGCTAAGTTCCTCCGGCATTTTGCAGACATTGATTCAGATTTCCAGCATTGACAGTCTCTCGTGTCCCCTTGGCGCTGTGTTCTGCTCAAAGCTTTCATCACTTTCGCTACTAATTTCCACACCACTCTCACTTTCACACAGCCCATCTCTGACACTTTCAAATGACATCAGTTTGTTTCAAGTGCTAGATATATCACATTAAGCTGTTCTCCTTCAGGTTAAATATAGCATCTTTTAAATAACTATCTGAAGTCAGAAAGGTTTCAGAATAGGATAGAAATCATCTTTAGAGGCAATTGCCACAAAACATACTTTGGAACATGATACTCAAATACTTTGATGACACAAGAACAAACTCCTGGTTCTTTATACAACTTTTTTAAACTTTCAGAACAATGGAGATACAGTATCTGAAGGTCACCAGCCAAAGCCTAGCTGTACTTGAATGACTGTGGTCTTTTTGATGAAAGTACTCCTCCAATACAGTTGGTAAGGCTGTTCCATGACTTAGACTCAATACTGATATCTTTTGAAACCAGGATGGCGTGCAATTTGAGGGAAAGCTGAAGGTGGTGGATTTCCCCTACACCTGCTGCCCTTTTCCTTTCTGATAGCTGAGGCCCAGACTAAGCACAGTGTATGTTTTTGAGATAGTACAGATTGGCTGTCACAGTGTGCTGGTGGTGGAGAGATTGAATATTTTGTGGAGTGGTTGGCATCAGATCTTCCTTGCAACATGCTTTACAAAATATAATGTGATAATGATATTTATTGGTCTCAGTTCAATTTAGTTGTGATTACCATTGCAGATCATTCTGCTTGTAGCACAGATTCAAGCGCCGGCTGGTGATGTAGTGGCATCCGCACCAGACATCGAGGTGGATGGTGCCCGGTTTGAATTTGGCCGGCTACTTGCACACTTTCCATTCGTGCTGGGTTGAACATTGAGGTAGCAATTCGGCCTCATAAAAAACAGACACATGCTAAAGAAACAGCAAGGTTGGCGCCCAATGTGCCACAAGGCGTAGAGTGGAACAGCAGTTTCAAATATCGTTTCTATTATTCCTTTAAATTTTAAGAGATGTGCATACTCAGGTTTTTTAGCACTATGAAATGAAGTAATTAATGCATCATTTTACAAAACATATAGTAAACTACATGAAATAAGAGGTACTTCCTCTATATAAAGGATGCCTTTGATGGTTTATGTCACTCAACATTACTCTGTTAGGAGTAGCTATTCTTACAAATGCAAGTTGCTAGAAAGAGGCACAAAATGTAGGTAGAAAAGTGTCCTCGCTGGGTCTCAACACCTTCCTCTGCAACTGGATACTGGACTTCTTAACAGTAAGGCCATAGTCAGTCTGTGTGGGCAGCAATATCTCTTGTCCAGTGCATTGGTGCTTCCCCAAGGCTGTGACACTGTGTCACAGGATCCAGCTCAAACCGTGTCATCGAGTTTGCGGATGACACAACAGTAGTTGGCCTTATCAAGAACGCTGATGAGACGGAGTATAGAGAGGAAGTGGAGCGTTTGGTAGATTGGTGTGAGAAGAACAACCCAAGCCTGAATGTGGAGAAGACAAAGGAAATTATTGTGGACTTTAGTAAGGTACAGACGAACATCCCTCTGTGCAAATACATGGGTCCTCCGTAGAGAGAGTTCAGAGCACCAAGTTCCTGGGAGTTCATACCGATGACCTCACATGGTCCCTTAGCATCACATCCCTTAACAAAAAGGCACAACGGCACCTCCACGTTCTAAGAAAACTGAGGCAAGCAAGGCTTCCAGCCCCAGAAGTCCCTATAAAGGATTGTGAGAAATGGGGAGAGGATCATTGGAGTCTCCGTACCATACATCAGGAACATTATCGGGGCCTCTACTATTAACAAGGATCCCACCCATCCATCCAGCATCCTCTTTGACTTTCTACCATCAGGCAAGAAACTGTGAAGCATAAAAACAAGAACGGTCAGGATGAGAAACAGTTTCTTCCCCCAATCCATCAGGCTGCTGAACTTCCTACCATATCATATTTGAAGTGACACTGGTTAACCTGTTCCAGTACAATATTTAATATTAATACACTTCAGTTTGTTATTTATGTGTGATTCATCTGTGAGTCTTATCCTTACCTTCTTAAGTTATCGTATGTTATGTGCTTTACACCCCAGTTTGAAGAAATGTCTCATTTCTATGTACATTATATGGTTATATACATGTATATAGTTAAATAACAATAAACTTCACTTGACTTGTTGACCTGATATCTCTGCTGTCCAGTGAGACAACCACAATGTGTCATCAACTCAACTCTCTTTAGACTCCTACAACCTGGTATGCCTCCTACGTCTACTTACGTATGCTTACTTCGATCGGGATGATGTGGCGTTGAAGAACTTCGCCAAGTTTTTTTTAAAGATCAATCCCAGGAGGAGCGGGAACATGCAGAGAAGCTGGTCAAATTCCAAAACCAACGTGGAGGACGTGTTATTCTCCAGGACGTTGCAAAACCTGACCGAGATGAATGGAGCAACAGCCTGGAAGCAACGCGGTGCACTCTTCACCTGGAGAAGACTGTGAACCAGTGTCTCCTGGAGCTCCACAAGCACGACGCTCATATTTGCGACTTCCTGGAGACCCACTTCTTGCATGAGCAGGTCGAAGCCATCAAGAAGCTTGGAGACATGATCACCAACCTGACCCGCATGGTGGCGCCCCAGAACGGCCTGGCCGAGTACCTATTTGACAAGCATACACTGGGAGAGAGCAGCTAAAACGCCAAACCTCAGGAAATCAGTGTGCCTCTTCTACTTTCAGTATACTTCAATACCTTTCTCTTCATAGATGATTATTTTAATTCTGGGTCAGTTTTTTGGTAATGTCATTTTTGAATTGGGTGTTAACTTGTTTGTGAAGTAAGTGAAAAGGTATTTCTACTGTGAGATTTTTCGATCTTTGTACCTGGTTTCTAAAAGACAAAGTTGTTGTAAACCATGTGGCACAACTGAAGATCTGTTGTTTAAATAAAAGTTGGTTAAAAAGAAAAAAAAATTCCTACAACCTTCTGCAGAGCACGGGGGTAGCCATGGACACTTGCATTACCCCTAGATACAATCGACTTTTTGTTGGCCACGTGGAATAGGCCTTGCTCCAAGCCTACTCCAGCACACACCACCAAAACTTTCCCTGCAGCATCAATAATTGTGTTGGTGCTACTTCTTGCACTCGTGCAGAACTTGTCCATTTTTCCATCTTTTTTTTTTACTAATTTCCACCCTGCCCTCAAATTCATTAGATCTGTTCTGACATTTCCTTCTCTGAACCCTTCTGTCTCCCTCTCAGGAGAAAGATTTGCCACCGACTTCTGAAAGCCCACCAACTTCCAGAACAGCATCTTCGACTATACGTCCTCCCACGCTGCTCCCTGCAAGAATGCTGACCCTTACTCTCACTTTCACCTGCTCTCATTTTCCTGGAATTTCGTTCTGCTTCCAGAAAGGATGGCTTCCCTCTGACATAGCCCACAAATACATTTCTTCCACGTACTCTCACTCCACCCAATTCTACAGACAGAACAGAGATTCCCTTGGTCCTTGCCTTCTGCCACACTAGTCTCCACATCCAACATATTATCCTCCGTCATGTCTGCCAGCTCCAATGTGATCCCATCATCAGTCACATCTTCTGCCTTCCAACCCCACCACCTCCCTTTCTACCTTTCCCAGGGACACTCTCTTCATGGCTCCCTGGTCTACTCAACTCACCCGCAAGTTCCTCTGCAAGCATACGAGGTGCAACGCTGGTCCCTTAACCTCCTCCCCCACTACCATTAAAAAACCTAAACACACTTCCAAGTGAGGCAAAGGACTTCTGTGGGTCAGTGCTCACGATGTGGCCTCCTCTACATGGAGGAAATCAAGTGCAAACTAACCTGCAGACAACCTGCTTTTGCCCACAATGGCCATCTGGTTTGCATTTCATTTTAATTCACCTTCCAAACCCATACCAACTTGTTTGTCATTGACAAATGAAAACTGGAGGAATAACGGCTTATCTTCCCTTTGGACATTGAAACTTCCGATTTCAGGTACCGCACAAGCTCAAAATTATTTTCCCACACATGCTTTCCTATCCACCTAGGTTTCCTCTCCCTTTGTTCATCTTTCTTATCCCCTTCCCTCCCCCCACTCATGTGGTTTCATCTGTGCATTGTTCCGTTTCCACTTACCAGCCATTGACCCACCACTCCTTCGCACTTTCTTCCAAGTGCTGATACAGGATCTTAAACCAAAATGTCAACATATACCTTTTGACTCCACAGAGGCTGCTTGACGCACTGAGTTCCCCAGCATTGTTTTTTTTCCCCTTTGCCTTCAATGGAGCACATCCATGGGAACACCACCACCTACAAATTCCCCTCCAAGTCACACTAAACCCTGACTTAAAAGTATATTTTTGTTCTTTTATCACCTTTTGTCAGTTCTAAATCCTGGAACACTCTACCCAACAGCAATGGGAGAGTACATTCACTATAACAGCTGCAGCAGTTCAAAAGAAATCAGATTACCTCCATCACCTCAAGAGAAATTAGGTATGGGCAATCAATGAGACCAAACCCTGTAATTCATTAGAAGATACAAGATCCTGTCATTTCAATACTTGAACCTTTGACTTTGTCAGTCTTTGTTTAGACATAGCTGGTTTTTATAAGTTTGTCATTCTAAATCACTCAGGTGCTATTTTAAATTGAGTCATTGTGTTTTCAATAGTATGCTGTTCTGCACGAGCAATGACAATAAAGCTCAAAAAATATACAAATTCAGAATCAAATTTAACATCACTGGCGAATATCGTGATATTTGTTGTCTTTGCGGCATCAGTACAATGCAATACATAATAATAGAGGGAAAAAATGAACTACAGTATATAAATAAAAAAGGTAGATTAAATAAGTAGTGCAAAAGTAGAAATAAAAAAAGTGAGGTAGTGTTCATGGGTTCGACATCCAATCAGAAATTGGATGGCAGAGGGAAAGAGGCTGTTCTTGAATCATTGAGTGTGTGCCTTCAGGCTCCTGTACCTCCTTCCTGATGGTAGCAATGAGAACAAGGCATGACCTGGGTGATGGGGGTCCTTATTAATGATGTTTTCCTGTAAATGCCCACAAGAAAATGAAACTCAAGTGAGTATATGGTAGCATATGTATACTTTGATAATAATTTATTTTACTTTGACTTTATATGCATATCAAAACATTAACTGAACACACTCCAGACATGAAAAAACTTGTTCTGAGTATGTTTTCTTCTCTGAGATATTATAACATCTTATGCTGCATCGTTGCTTGCAACACTGCATTGGTTTATATAGCAGTCTTTCTGACGATAGCTGAGGAATGGACCTAAGGAAGTTTAACTCATTTGTTTATTAAGATGCCAATAATCTTTGTTTTCTAGAACAATTGCATTTAGTCTTTATTCAAAGCAAGCATATGGAGCAGCAGAACACTGTGAAGGGTACAGTATTTGCAAAAGGGATTAAAGGTGAAATATTATTAGGAAATCTGGAAGACAGTTAATTTCAAGGTCACCTTAACTGTAATTAATGAAATGCAGGACTAGATCTCAGCTTGGAATGTTTATATCCATCATCTAATTACCTACTGACACTGATCTGTCACTAGTGCAGAATAACGCTCCAACTTGGACCATTATGGAAAAATACATTACAATGATTACAATGAAACAACAAAGCCAGCATTTACTACATCGTAATGAAACGCGCTTATCTAATTCAATCGCCTTCTTCCTCAATAGTACTTAAGCTAACTGGAATTCTCTGCTTAGGAGCCTCAGTAAATGACAGATAAAGATTTAACTGTGGACATTCCAGTAATTGCTACTGCACATCAAAACCAAATTCTGCTAGTCAGACTGACATAAACCAGTTCAGAGTACTAACATGAATTCCAATCTCCAATTTCAGCCAACTCAGTACTGATGAAACTTTGATGTTCCGCACTGCTCTGCCTCGCCTAACCTGACACAATTAGCCATCACATCGTTATAAAAGCTTAACAGATGATGTCCTTGTTTTACTTATGTAATATAATCAGAAATTAACTAAGCTAGAAAGAACTGAATTAATCATACATCCCATATGAACCTACCTTCACTTGGGGCAGTCAACTAAATTACCTGCAAGTCTTTAGAATATAGGAGAGAATCTAGGTACCCAGGGGAATCTCACATGATCAAAGGAAGAATGGGCAAACATCACACAGATAGCAGCCAAGTTCAGGACTAAATACAGGTGACTGGCACTGTGTGACTACTGATCACACTTCATTTCTTAACACTTAGAACAAGCACAGGATTCTCTTTGTCCACACCTTCTACCTCACCAGCTTCCACATGTCCTCTGCAATTTCAATGTGATGTAACCACCCAGCATTCCAAAGGGACCGTTCATGCTGTGAGTCACTAGTTCACTCTTCCACCCTTTCCACCCTCCTACACAGAAGATACAACACCTGACCTTTTACATCTGTCCTTCCCACCAAGCATTCCTTCATTGCATTCCATTTGCTTGCATTTCTTCCAATTTGAGGTACTGTGATCAGAGCTCGTGTGTAGTCTGGTCTACGTTAAAGCAAATCATGCTACCGCTTTGCAAAACACTTCATTCAGTCTGTGAGTTTCTAATTCTTCCTTGCAGTGTCTTTGACTGCTTCACAGTATTCCAATGAAACCCAGAGCAAGCTCGAGAAGCAGCATCTCCCAAAATGGCACTTTATAGACAATAGACAATAGGTGCAGAAGTAGACCATTCGGCCCCTCGAGTCTGCACCGCCATTCTGAGATCATGGCTGATCATTCACTATCAATACCCAGTCCCTGCCTTGTCCCCATATCCCTTGATTCCCCTATCCATCAGATATCTATCCAGCTCCTTCTTGAAAGCATCCAGAGAATTGGCCTCCACCGTCTTCCGAGGCAGTGCATTCCACACCTCCACAACTCTCTGGGAGAAGAAGCTCTTCCTCAACTGTTTTAAATAACTGACCTCTTATTCTCAATCCATGCCCTCTGGTACTGGACTCTCAATCCATGTCCTCTGGTGCTGGATTCTCAATCCATGCCCTCTGGTACTGGAGCCCTTAGGACTTCATATTGAATTCAACAGTTTTGGATGGCTGCCTTCAGTTTGTATAGGAACAGACCATCCATTTTCCCTGACATCTCAGCCTTCCCCTTTTCCTAGTTCTCCCGGTAGGCAACAGGAAACTCAGTACCATGTATACAGACCAAACAGAGTGTACTGCAAGGTAATCAACCAAAGTGCATTTGGCTTCTCAGAAGTGGAGACTATGTAGTGACTGGAAATATTAATTATTTTATCTCTCAATACTAATGCTACCTGTTCCAATGGATGCCCAAAGCCCTTTGGTTTATGTCAGATATCCACATCTGCAGAGTCCATTCCTGCACTTTTGTTCTTTCTCCTCTATTCTCATCTCTTCCAACCAGATCCACACCACCAAGTTCAGGAACAGTTATTGCCCCTCATCCATCAGGTTCCTGAACCAGAGGTGTTAATTTCATTTGTCCCATCACTGAACTGTTCCCATAACCTATGGATTCACTTTCAAGGACTATTCATCTCATGATATTAATTGCTTATTTATTATTACTTTTTTCTTCTTTTTCTTTTTGTATTTACACAGTTTGCTAGGTTCTTTTGCACATTGGTTGTTCTCTGTCCTTCTTAGTGTGGTCTCTCTATTATGTCCCTTGTATTTTACTGTGATTGCCTGCAAGGAAATGAATCTCAGAATTGTGACATACTGTACCTTCACAATAAATTTACTTTGATCTTCTGCCTTGACCATCCTTAACACTGGCACCCACAAAGCAGTGGCCTCAACACCCACTCAACACCTCATTCATATACACACACACGACTATGGGGCCACATTCTCATCCAACTCCATCTACCAGTTTAACTTGTAGCTAAGATCATTGCAGTGGACAGTATCTGATATAATGTTAATCGGAGTGCAGGAAGGAGATAGAAGGCCTAGTGACATGCTGTCATGACAACAACCTTTATCTCAAAGTCAGGAAAACAACCCCGTTTACATCAGCGGTGAGAGGGTTGAGAGCTTCAAGTTCCCAAGAGTGATAGCCTCTCCTAATGGAACCACGCAGATACACGGCCAAGAAGGCCCATCACTTCCTCAAGCGGATAAAGAAATTTGGCATTCCCCTTTTGACCTTCACCAGCCTTTATTGATGCACTGTAAAAAGCATCCTGTCTGAGTGCATTATAGCTTGGCATAGCAACTTTTCACCCAGAACTGCAGAGTTGTGGACACAGTTCAGTATTTCATGAAAGCCAGCCTCTCTCTATGGACTCTTTTCTATACTTCTCACTGCCTCGGTGAAATAGCCAATATAATCAAAGACCCTCTCCCTCCCCGGACATTCTTTCTTCTCCTCCTCCCATCAGGTTGAAGATACAAAAGCCTCAGGCTCAAGTACACGTTCTACCCTGCTGTTATAAATCAATTGAATGGTCCCCTAGGACGATAAGAGTGGATTAATTTCACAATCAACCTATTATAATTTATTACCTTATTGTCTGTTTTCTCTGTAAACACCTTGTCCTGCATTTTGTTATTGTTTAACCTTATTCTACCTCAGCACCCTGCTGTATTGGTTTTTCATTGTCACATGTACCAAGATACAGTGAAAAGTTTGTCTCGCACACTGTTAATACGGACCAAATCATTACATAGTGTATTGAGCTACGATACGATTAAACAATAACTATGTAGAATGAAGTGTAAAATCCACCAAAAAGTGCTGTGCTGGTAAACCATAAAGTGCAAGATCATAACGAGGTAAATTGTAACGCCAAGAGTCCATCTTATCGTACAAGAGTCTGATAACAGTGATAGTAAAATAGTCCTTAAACCTGGTGGTATGTGTTTTCAAGCTTTTTATCTTCTGCAACCCCCCAACAACTTCTAAATCTGACTTTGCCCCTTACTTTCCCGCCCTGAACAGTCCCTGCTCACAACATCCACCGTTTACTCTTTTCTATAGCTGTAGCCTGGCCTGCTGAGTTCCTCCAGCATTTTGTGTGTTGCTTTGTATTCCCAGCATCTTCAGATTCTCTCACATTTACACACCCAGACAGAATGCACTTTTTCTTTTAAAATGATGCATCGATAAAAATTGATGAGAGTTGGCAGGGACATGCCGAGTTTCATTAGCCTCCCAAGGAAGCACAGGTGATCTGCATGAATGCCATGGAAAACAAAAACTGTACTTGCAATAAACCAGCTCACCAATTTGTCAAATTGTTGTTTAACAATAATGTGACTACTCAAAAAACTATCTGAGTGTGCAAACAAGGGACATGCTATTCTTGTTCTGGCTGGGAGGAGAGGGGGACAAGAGCCAAAATGTGCACAGTACCGTAGAGGACACATGGTTGCGAGACATGTCATCTGCAGCTGGGAGAAAACCACTCTTAAGGAAAAAGGGAAATATCTTGAGTGCACAGACGAATATGATGTCAACAGAACAAATATGGGAGAAATGGAGTAACAGAGACCGAGCTTCAGCTGGGTGTGAGGAAGTGTGGTTCAGATAGCTGTGAGCTTATAATAAGTCAAATGACATTGCAGCTCTTATGTAACCTTTATAATTCTGTAAAACCTGCTCAAGTACTTACTTGCTGGAGATGATGGATGCCCACAAACAATTCCTTTCCGTTGTTTCCTGGCATTAATCAAAACGTTGGGAAAAATGCTGTACATCTTCAGTTCAAGCTTTTATGAATTGAATTGACTTTATTTCTTACATTCTTCACATACATGGGTAAAAATCTTTGTTATATCTGCATCTAAGCTCCATCAACTCTACAAAACTCTGGTGAGACCGCTGGTCACCTCATTATAGGAAGGATGTAGAAGCTTTGGAGAGCGTGCAGAGGAGATTTAGTAGGATGTTGCCTGGTTTGGAGAACAAGTCATATGAAGCAAGGTTAGCAGAGCTGGGACTTTTCTTTTTGGAGCGTAGAAGAATGAGAGGGGACTTGATAGAGGTCTACTAGATTATGAGAGGCATAGATAGGGGTGGATAGTCAGTACCCATTTCCCAGGGCACCAGTAGCAAACACCAGAGGGCATATGTACAAAATTAAGGGAGGGAAATTTAAGGAAAACACCAGGGGTAAGTTAGGTTTTTTAATTTTTTTTTTATTAACACAGAGGGTTGTGAGTGCCTGGAATGACTTGCCAGGGATAGTGGCAGAGGCTAAAACATTAGGGGTATTTAAGAGCCTCTTGGACAGGCACATGGATGAAAGAAAAATCGAGGGTTATGGGGTAGTGTGGGTTTAGTACTTTTTTAAAGGATTATATGGGTCGGCACAACATAGAGGGCTGAAGGGCCTGTACTGTGCTGTAACGTTCTATGGTTCTATGGTAAATGTGTAATTTATAGTAATTTATTATAAATAGTATGTACAACAGGACAGTCAATATAGCATAGAAATCCAATTGTATCAGCGAGAATTAATCAGACTGATGGCCTGGTGGAAGAAGCTGTCCCGGAGCCTGTTGGTCCTAGCTTTTATGTTATGGTACCATTTCCCACATGGTAGCAGCTGCAACAGTTTGTGTTTGGGGTGACTTGGCTCCCCAGTGATCCTTCAGGCCCTTTTTATGCACCTCTTTGTAAGTGTCCTGAATAGTAGGAAGTTCACATCTACAGATATGCTGGGCTGTCCGCACCACTCTCTGCAGAGTCCTACAACTGAGGGAGGTACAGTTCCCATACCAGGCAGTGATGCAGCCAGTCAGGATGCTCTCAATTGTGCCCTTGTAGAAAGTCCCTAGGACTCCACCAAACTTCTTCAATCGTCTGAGTTGAAAGAGGCACTATCGTACTTTCTCTCACTACACAGGTGGTATGTGAGATCCTCAATGATGTATATGCCAAGGAACTTAAAGCTGTACACCCTCTCAACCTCAGATCCATTGATGTCAATAGGGGTTAGTATGTCTCCATTCCTCCTGTAGTCCACAACCAACTCCTTTGTTTTTTGCGACATTGAGTGGGGGGGGTTGTTTGCTTGACACCACTGTGTCAGAGTGATGACTTCTTCTGTGTAGGCTGCCTCGTCATTATTTGAGATGAGGCCTATCACTGTAGTATTGTCAGCAAATTTAATTAACAGATTGGAGCTGTGGGTGGCGACACAGTCATGGGTATACAGAGAGTAAAGGAAGGGGCTTAAGACACAGCCCTAATGGGCTCCCATGTTGAGGGTCAGAGGTGAGGGAGCCCATTCGTACCACCTACTGGCGATCTGACAGGAAGTCCAGGATCCAGTTGCAGAAGGCAGGGTGAAGGTCGAGGTCTCTGACTTCTTGTCAACCCTGGAGGGAATTATGATGTGGAATGCTGAACTATGGTCCAAGAACAGCATTTTCACATAAGCACGCCTTATCTCACATAAGATACCTTATCAAGTGCTTCTGAAAATCCATACTCACCATGTCCACCAGCATTCATTATCTATTCAATGAGTAACTTATTTGTTAAAAACTTCTCAGTCAAACTTTACTTGCTATTATGATTAATCCACACAACTTTTTCCTGCATCATGTATTTCAAAATCAATTGATGTTAGATTCCTTGCCTGTTTACCTAGGTTTTTTTCTAAGCAATTGTTTACATTTTACTATGAGATTTTCACTGTGCTGAAACTGACTAATTATGTTTGGAGTCTGTATCAACTCTGCTTTGACATCTTTCAACAGTGCATGTCCTTGTGACTTGGTGATTCATTGATCAACTTAAACTTATTAAGGACAGATTACCTTTTTGTATATGTAGATAACTGCATTGATTAAGTAAGAGTCAAAGGTCCCCATTCTCACCTCCTACAAGTCTTTCCTCGGATCATGTCACAAGGTGAATGATTATAGTGACTTCACGGAAAAAATTGAGAGGAATATCAGAGAATTCTTCCCAGTTAGGGAGCATTAGTTACTCACACTTACTGAGTTAGTTCTACTCACTTTTATAATGTAATTCTAGCAGGGAGCGTCTGAGGAAGGTTTATAAAATAACAAAATAGGTATACTAACTTATTTATTCATAAATTATTTCAGCTTAAATGACTTGGAAAGTCCAAGGGACATGCAGGAATAGGGAAAGATTATTAAGTATTGTTGGGATGAAGAAGATGATACGAGTTGTCACATCAGGAGACCTCAGGCATCATAAATGTGCAAAAGGATTAACCAGCTGAGTTATAATCATCCTCATTCTGTGGCAATTCACACAAAAGCCAGACCAACAAAACAATCAGTCAGCAAAATCAACACAAACAAGAAAAAATCTGCAGATGCTGGAAATCCGAGTAACACACACAAAATGCTGGAGCCTCTACAAAGCCAAACTACTTTTTAGGCACAAGTAGCACTTAAGTTTTCTTAGAACTGAGCAACTAAGACAAAGCAACACACACAAAATACTGGAGGAACTCAGCAGGTCAGACAGCATCTATGGAAAAAGTGTAAGTAGTTGATGTTTCAGGCCGAGGTCCTTCTATTTAAATTCAAAGGACAGCTTAAACAAATAAAATGTCAAGAGTTTTTTAGTATCGTATATATTTATTCCATTTCAAAACTATGCCTATGAGTCACAGTCTGTCCCAGAACTAGACCCGGAGCAATAAATTGCTGATACTGAACATGCAGAGCCGAGACAGGGTATGCTGGAGGCACTCAGCAGGTCAACACGCTGGGGTTACATTTTAATAACTATTGTATGCTAAGTTCTAAAGAAAAGCCTATTAAGAAAACAATATGTACTTCAGATGTGGGTGAGTAAAATGCTCAATCCAGGTGCAGTTACAAAATACGGCATAGAGGAACCTTGGTTTCAGTCCAGGGTTAAAAAAAAACAACATTGTTTACTCAAGATTCAATATTGTTTATTCAGTACACCAGTGTAAAAGAGAACAAAATGATTGTTACTCCTGATCCAATGCAGCATAAAAAATACAACAGGCATAAAGAATACACAATTAATATAAGTATAAAAGTAAATAGAAAAGTTGTTTGTGGCAATATATACTGTATGTCAGTGCAGGTACGAGGTGTGGAGTGTTAGCATAAAGTGGCGTGCAAGCTTGGGGGGGTGAAGGCTGTTGAGGGGCTGTGGAGAGGAGTAGCTGATGTGTATGCAGATATGGTGGGGCTGGTGGGGTGCATTAATGGGTAGACGTGTAGAATAGCTTATATTTGTCAAACTGACTTATTTTGTCTAGGTTCACTGGATATCAGAAACAAGTTGACTTCATGGTAACTTTAAAAGATAAAAGTAGGTGCAGTAATGGATACTGGGCCCAAAGCTTTGTCTAATATTGGAGCAGAGATCAAATCTCACCCAAGTGGTGTGTAATGTCAATCCCAGGTATGCAATTTTGAACAATAGACCGAGTCCATTGAATAGTGCATTATAAAGGCCAATTAGAATCAACTCAATATGATGATTACTTCCATTAATGCAGGCTTTATTATATTTCCAAAAGGTTCATACCATTCACAATATTTTGTGATTATTGTGTGGAAAAGCACACTATTCTGCAGAAGTGAGATATTAATCACTGTATGGCTGCTTTTGCACCCACAAGGAATAAGAATTAAATATGTACTATTTAATAAGATTTTTAACATCTGCTTGTGAAGGTAGACCTCAGTTTAATGTTCCACTTCAGTGTCATACTGGGCTGCAGTGCAGCTTATATGTTGCAGTTTGTGAAACATGAATCTACAAATGTGGAGCTGGCTGTTAGTACCTGCCCATGTAGTGGATGGCAGTGTTTTGATCTGTGTGGATCGAAACATTAAAGAAAGCTCCCCAGTCCCGAGACTGGGAGAACCAGGAGGCAATTAAATATAGGTCTACCCCAAGGTTCAGTAGGGTTGCATTCCAGTGAGCTGAGTGTAACCCAGATAGCTCGCTAGCGGGAAACGCGGTCGTGAACAGAGTTCTGAAGTAACAGAATACACCTGCAGCCTCAAATCCATCCTGCCTGTCTGGGGAGGTCCTGCAGGTGTTTCTGGCCCACTTATAGCAGGCCTATGGATAAATTCCCGACTGTCAACACAAGGGAATCTGCAGATGCTGGTGGAAATCCAGAGCAACACATACAAAATGCTGGAGGAACTCAGCAGGTCAGGCAGCATCTATGGAAATAAACAATCAATGTTTTGGGCTGAGCCCTTTCATCAGTACTAGAGAGGGGAAGATGCCAGAATAAGGTAAGAAGGACAAACTAGAAAGTGATGGATGAAGCCAGATGGATGGGGGAAGGTAGGGATGAAGAAAGATGCTGGGAGGTGATAACGGGAGAAGGCAAAGGAATGGAGAGAAGGAATCTGACAGGAGAGTGGATTATGGGAAAAAGGGAAGGACACCATGGGGAGGTGATCAGCAGGTGAAGAGAAGCAGCTAGAGGCTGGAGTAAGGGATAGAAGAAGAGGGAAGGGGAGGGAAAATAATTTCTGGAAAAGAAATCAATGTTCATGCCATCAGGTTAGAGACTACCTAGACGGACTTTGAGGTGTTGTTTCTGAAAGTGGCCTCATCGAGGCAGAAGATGAGGTCACGGATGATAAGTCGGAACTGGAAGAATTGAAATGTTTGGCCATCAGGAAATTCCACTTTTTGCATGGAGCTGAGGTGCTTGACGAAGCAGTCCCCCAATCTATGTCAAGCCTCAACCATGTAGAAGAGCTCACATCGGGAACACCAGATACAGTAGATGACCTGAACAGATTGACAGGTGAAGCGTTGCTTCACCTGAAAGGAGTGTTTGGAGCTTTGAATGGAGGTGACATAAGAGATGAATGGATGGGTTTAGCACTTTTGCTGCTTGCAGAGGTAAGTTCCAGGAGGGATGAATGGACAAGGGAATCACAGAGGGAGTGATCCCTGTGTAAAATGGAGAGTTGGGTGGGGAAGAGAAGGGGAGGTAAAGATGTGTTCAGTGGCAGCGTCCCACAGAAGATATCAGATATTGCGCACAATTGTGTGTTGGATGCTGAGACTCATGGGTGATAGGTGAGAATGAGAGGAACTCTATCCCTGATAAGGCAGTGGAAAGATGAGTTGAGCATGGATGTCAGGGAAATGCAGAAGATGCAGGTGAGGGCAGGATCAAATGTGGACGAAGTGAAACCTCCTTTGAAGGAAGAGGACATCTCCAATATCCTAAAAGGAAAGCCTCATCCTGGAAACAAATGCAGCAGAGATGAAGGAACTGAGAAAAGGGAATAGCATTTTTATAGGAGACAAGCTGAGAAGGAGAATAGTCAAGGTAGTCCTGGAGAGGTTTATAAAAGACACCAGTAGACTGTTCATCTCCAGAGATGGGAGAAATATATCAGATGGCTGTTAATGAAGTCTTAGACTTTCCCTTCTGTTATACAAATCCTTTGGACCACTTTAAAAATGGTACAAATAGGTTTCTTCCAATAACTTCTCCATTCACAATTTCATTACACTGAAGCTACTATTTGTTACTGAACAAAACAGAAATAGTTCTTAGCAAAAAGAAATCATTGCATTAAAAGAAACTGACACATCCCAGTTCATTTACAAACTTCAGCCATTAACTTTGATGATTAATTAATCATGTTCAAAGAATACATTCCTCTTCACACAAATATTTGTGGCATGTGGGCATAATTGCTTTTCATATTATGACCATGATAATGCAGCAATGTCAAATTTTACTGCCAATAATTTACTAACAATTATTATTCACTTCTACATTCAAAATGCTTATGTGGGACACATCAGGACTAGTATATTTTGGCCCAATTAGCCCAAGTTTCATGAAAGTAGTTAAAAAGGTATTAAAAAAAGGGAAAAACTACCATTTAACTAATTAACAATTTATGTATTTAAATGAAATACAGAACAAATTGGAACACTACCAATACTTTTACAGTACTATAAAACTATATTAGCTCCTAAAAGTTATTGACAAAGAAGTTCATCTGCCATATTCTGTAAATGAATAAAACCAGCACCGACGCCTAGTGTGGATAATGAACTGCCTTCTTACAGTACTTTAGATGATTTCATCCTCCAAATCTTCATTTTAATTGTAACATTCAGGATGATTGTTGATACTTTCAAATTCTTCGTAATTCCTAACTTGTTGAAGTAGTGAAATTGCTTCATTTTATCTCCCGGCCATGAATGTTTGAAACCAATGTGAACAAAACTGTTCCAAATTGTCTTACTGCTTATTTCAAGATCACTGGTTTTTGAACACAGCTGATGTTATTTAAAAACAGATTGCTCTAAGCATGGTGTAGTATCGAATGGCCACCAAGTGCATGCAACTGACACTAGTTAGAAACTGTTCAGCAAGTCTTCTGCCCAAAATTAAACTGCATGGTATCCCAAACAAACGAAAGGAATCCCGGCTATTTTCTTGATTGAGATTTTGTTCTTTAAGAATTGTCCCAAATAAATGGCTGCCCAATTAACTGGAAACCACTGAATCTTTGAATCTCAACAGTAGAAATGTGGATCATATTTAAGTGCTCAATTTGATTGAATGAGATTATTTGCTGTTTGCATAGTGAACTAGATTTTGGCAATAAAACTCTAAACCCACAATATAATTTATTTTAGAGGGGAGCTTCTTGCAAACTTAAGTAAGTCTTAAGTATTAAGAGACAATGTATACAGTTCACAGTACAATTATTCTGTTACAGTTAATATTCTAGATTTGTTGAGTATGCCCACAAGAAAATTAATCTCAGAGTTGTACGCAGTGACATATATGTACTTTGATAATAAAATTTACTTTAAGCTTTTTGAATGTTAATGGCTGAAACTCAACAATATACCCATGACATCTGGACATTGAAATACATGAATGACCATCAAAACATGCAAAGACTGAGCCTGCCGAGCCTCGGTAAATCTTGTCCTGCTACGTCGGGCACAATATGCTCCAGATCACACACTTGGTGGCTATTTAAAAGTCTACAAATAAAATAATATTTAACATAAGAGGAAATGAAGAAAACCTTCATATTTAGCCAAAGTGGCTTTCTTTGGAGATTGAAGGAAGACTGAATCAAAGATGGAACTACCTTTTATACTACTGAATATAATCTCAGAAACTAATAGCAAACACCTTAGTAAATGTAAGTATATATCCTTCCTGCAGCATATTTGTCATAAATATTAAAAACAGTACCTTTCTCTGTGTACGTTCCAGCCAGTTGATCAGCACAGGTTTTCTGTTTGGGCCTGATCCTTTTCATGTGTTCACCCTCCTGAAAGATGCTCTCATGTCAGCCACAGGGACTGAAGACAGAGTCATTGAGGACTGTAGGAGTTCATGAAGGTGCCCGTGTTTTGTTGGTCAAAGGGAGTATAAAATGCTTTGAAGTTATCTGGGAGCGAAGTCTTGTTGTCATATATGTTGCTTGGTTTTACTTTGTAGGAGGTGATAAGTATTCAAGCCCTGCCACGGCTATCAAGCACCCTTCAGTGATTCCAGTTTGGTCCAGAAATGCTACTTCTCATACAAGATGGCTTTTTGGAGGTTGTACTGGATCTCTTGTATTTTACTTGGTCACCGGACCTGAATGCCACTGATCTGGCCCTCACCAGATTGCAGCTCTCTTGGCTCACCCAGAGCTTCTTGTTGGGGGAAAGACTCTAAGTGAACATGTGGGGACACACTCGCCAATGACTGTCCTTAAAGTCCGTGACAGCAATGGTGTATTTGTTCAGATCCTCTGTTGAATCCTTGAACGTGGCCCAGTTCACTGGATTGAAGCAGTTCCACAACTGGTCCTCTGTCTCCCACAACCACCTCTTTGTTGTCCTTACTTCTGGAGCCCTGTTCTTTATCCTCCACCTTAGCCAGGGACTCGGATTTCCCAAAATGTGGTCTGGGGATGGAACAGTAGGCCTTCCTAGTGGTTGCATAGCAGTGGTCGGGTGTGTTGAGACCACTGGTGCTGCAGCTGATACGTTGATGGTGATAAATGGGCAAAGATTTCTTCAAACAAGCTTGATTGAGGTCCCCTGCAAAGAAAGACGGTGGGGTAGGCTCTTTCTTGTTTACTAATCACAGCACTCAATACATTGGCCTTTAGCAGTGTGTAAACAGTGGTCAGGATCACGGAGAACCCTCTCAATAAGTTGAACAGACAGCACTTGATCATTAGATGCTCCAGGTCAGGAAAATAAGAGTGCAACATGACCGCTGTGTCAGGCATCATGAAGAGTTTATCATTAAATAGACAACCACCTTTTGCCCTCTGAGTCTCAATGACTGAAATTGGAGTGACTTCAGTCAATATAGGTTGAATAGTTTTCCCTTTGTCTCTATCGCTAGTGTAACACTCTTACTTGAATATGGTCATAATTAATCACCTACCCAATTAATGGCTATTTTAGTAAAGGGACCTACAGATTAAGGTCCCATTGGTAAATTAAGCTATCATTTAAAAGCTTCTCAAACTAAATATTGTAACATTCTCATGAAAACTGAATTTACTTGGAATGCATCAATTTGATAATAAATAGAACCTTGCAACAAAAAGTACATGAATTCTATACTTTTTTTTAATCCTGTTAATGGTGTGGTGCATTTACATTTCTGCTACCAAATAAAACAAATCGATTCTAATCTGCTGAGGGTAGACTGTTCTATGTCAGCATAGAAAATAACCTGGGCCAGATTGGCACAGGAAATTCCTAAACAACATTTTAAATATCAATTAGTCCATAAAAGATGAAGACATTGAAACTACCAGTTTCACCTGATGTTGCTACAACATTTTAAATTTTCAGTAAGATCATACTGTCAAGACTTCACCACATATGCACAAGGGAACATGTTTTATTTTACCAGCCAAGGGAAAAAAACAAGCAATATTTTCAAATTTGGACACCAATATTTTGTTATAGATAATCAGCACATATCCTCAAGTAAAGACTTAACAGATGTTCCACCACCTGTGATAATCTGATTATAATCTTCTCAAAAATGGAGCATCTTAATATTGAGTCCCAGTGCATTCATAACCCTCCAAGAAGCATGTGCACAAGGTTAACGTTGTTACAGGGTTACAAATACATTAGTACAGTTTCATTTATTTGAGAATCAGTTTTGGAATCATTATCAAAGTTATTACTGCCCTGAAGCCTCTCAGTTCTCATTTTGGATATTTTAGTAAGGTACATTTCCATGCAAATCTATTCCACAAAAGTGGTTCATTAATAACCCATCATCATTGTGAAAACATTATACACATACATAAATACTGTTCATAAAATTGCTTGCTTGTAAATAAAGAACATTAAAAATAATGTTATTTCATAATTATGTTGTGTTACTTGCACCTCAATTTAGAAATTGAAAATTTTAACTATCATATCCTGTCAAACATTGTCACGTTTGTGGATGCAAACTTTTTAACACTATCAAAATTTTATGACATTAAATAGACCTTACTAAAGCAAATTGTTCTTTGAGCTTGCTCAGGCATTCAAAAATAATACAGCTAACCTTCGACCTTAGCTTCTTTTCCTCACACAAGTGTTCAATTTACCTATGCCTCCAAATTCTGCCAACCTCAAGTGCACACAGACTAAGCAGCCATGACCCTCTTGTTATACAATCCTTAAATTCAAAAACATCTCACATCAGTTTTGTATGATCAACCCCTTTTTCAGAGACTGTGATTTCTATACTCTGACATCACGTCTACTGGCAAGAATTCTGTTTCTATTTTATCAGTTCATTCACAGATAATGCATGGCCCTGCACAAGCTACCACTTGCACTTGCCGTTGAATTGATTAATTTGTACGGTCACTTCAAAAGGTCAAGTCAGAGTCAACCATACATAGGCCGAGCCAAGTAAGAGCAAATTTCCTTTCCTTTGTCACTGTTATTGACAGTTGTAGCACCTGTCAGCTACGCCGTTGGCATTTAAAGCGGCATGGAACATCCTCCATCTCTACCTGCATAGAAGGATTCCAATTGTTAATAATGATTCTAAAACTGATTCTCAAATAAATGAAATTGCATTTGTAACCTTCTAACAATGTTAACCCTGTGCACACATTTCTTACAGGGTTATGAATGCACTTGGACCCAATATTAAAATGCTCCATTTTTGAGATTATTGCTTATGTATTAATTGTTTTCCGACCAGTGCATAAGACCATAACGTATAGGAGCAGAATTAGGCTATTTGGCCCATCAAGTCTGCTTCGCCATTTCACCATGGCTGATCCACTTTTCCTCTCAGCCATAATCTCCCGCCTTCTTCACGTAATCTGTGTCATTCAAGTCTGGCTACCGAAGTCTGCACAAGAGAACCAGGACGGATTTGCAGAGCGTAATTTCAAGAGCTAAGAAACAATTCCGAGCGAGGTTAGACTCAAAGTTAGATGCATGTCAACTCTGGCCGGCTTTGCAGGCCATTACTTCCTACAAGACAGAATCTAACATCATGAATGGCAGTGATACTTCACTTCCAGATGAGCCCTGAGCTGAACCCCCAAACCTGGAGGACATGTGGACCACTCTTGATCTGGCTTCTACCTTTTGACCTGTTTGACTTGGGTGACGCTACCACAGTCAAAGCACAAGGCACCATCTCCAGCCAACATCTATCTCCGCCATTGAGGCATGCAAATGCCAAACCCTACGGGGTTGTGGTCCTCTTGGAATTTAAATTTCCTACTCTTGGTGGGACTTGAGATTGAGGCTCTGGGTCACAAGTCTAATCAACATAACATCTGAGCTACCATCCTCCAAATTTCAAGAGAATCATTTCTAATACGTTTTAAAGTAAGGTTACTATCCTGTCAACCCAGTTTTATGAGGTACTTTTCTCACCATTCAGACTTCAAGCTGACTTCACACAAATCTATATTCTCCTGTGAGGAAGACTCAGTGTTCAGTGCAGACTATCGTGTGAAACAGATGGTGAGTAACAAGTTACCTTTTTGTCACTTCAACGTTCTCTGACAATAATCTCCAGACAATTTCCATGCACCAGTTTCAGAACCAAATTAGATCAGGTGTGGAAAGACTGCAGTGGCATTAGTCACGTCTTAAAAAACATTTCTTAGATTGTGTGTTATTTGGATTAATAATAAGCTATAAGGGCTTTAAACAAAGTCAACAAACATACTTCCGCATATTATTCTTTTTTTCTTAAGCAAGGAAAACATTACAAAACAATTTCTAAATAGATTATTTCAGTTAAGAACTTTTATCACATATAAAACAAGAATTAAAATAAAGCCCACAAACAGTTATTTCTTATAAACTGACATAAAATTTATTTTGAAATGAATTTTGGGCCACAATAATTTTTACCAAATATTCACTAAAAAAAGTCATACTTCTGTCATCAGCTGTACAGTACATACCATATCATAAAACTGGCCACTGGGCTCCACTGAAAACACATCAAGTGGCAACAGCATTTCACCAGAATATTACATACATATATACAAACTCAACATACAAAAATTCACATATGTACAATACACAACTGCAGCATATTAGAAACAAACATCTAATTTGGTGCTCATTTTTAAAAGTAACTTCTGCCTTTGCTTGGATAAAGCAATTGCAGCTGAGCAGAGAAATCAGAACACAAAAAGTTCTGCATAACAGAAATTCACATTTTAGCAGAAGTCTGCTCAAGTGCTATCAACAAAAAAAAAATCATTTCAAGTGTCAAGAGTCAGATTGGGCAATACTGTAGGCCAAACTTGGGTTCAAAAAGAAAGTCAGACTTTGGTGCTGCAGTTATATATTTTGTGGAACACAGCATTAATTTTTATATTTTAAAAAGTTATACAGACTTCACTTGAAACACACCACAAATGGTTTAAAAACAAAATAAAAGTTTCATCCGTAGCTCAAAGTTAACAAATGGAGGCTTTGAGATTTCACAGAGTTAGCCATGGCGCATTATCACAAGGCAATTCAACTGGTCTCAGATGCCTCAGATGTGAAATTTCTGGCCATGTATACAGCTGGATATATGAAAAGGAATGCACTTTGGTACATATCAAATGACTGGGGTTTTTTTTCCTTAATTATTTAAAAAACCTTCTGAGGTAAATGTAAAACAAATTGTTTTCCCTTCCTGTATTAGGTATTTCCTTTGAAGCTGTATGTACGGTTGACAAAATTTAAAGATCAACTTGACAATCAAAAATTCACTTCAATATATATATATTCCACTTTATTATTAAAACAAAGACATTTTGATACATATAGCAGTTGCAAAGAAAAATTTAGCTGCAGCCATTCACTTGACAGACAACTGTGTATGCTGGCTGCAGTACAGTCAAATGGATAATAAATATTTCATAAATATTAAAAGTGCTGGAAATACTCAACAGGTCAGACAGTTGTTTTTATTTCAGAACTTCCAGCTTTTTTGGGGGGGGGGGGGGGAATCTTGCTTTCCTAGTTAACACAAATGGCTGTCTATTTTGGGGGACTAGAGTGAAGACTTCAATGGACATTTCACAACAGGACTCTTTTGGAATCTGTAATAATGAAAAGGACCAGAAACCAGACAGCAGATGGATGCACTCTTTCTGAATATTTATGTTTAGAGCAATTCAGTAAGCTTTCCCTTTAGAATATCACAGCTATATTCATCTTGTTCTATCATCTCAAGGAACTAAATTTCCTTTTTAGGAATGGGGACTGCACCAGATCTTGCTTGGAATATTTGTCAATATTCAGACAAAATATACATAAAGGAGAATGCTGATTACTCGTTTCTGAAAGTACTCTGATGATCACAAATTTTAAATGTTTATTTTATTTCTGATTTTCCAAATTAAATACTTAATTGAAGCTAAAACTATTTTGAAATAATGATGGAAGAGGTTCTTTAAGTAACCCACTCCCCCCCCCCAATTGCCCAATTTTCACTCATTCTCACTAAAACTGTTGACTTTTTATTCAACTACATTTCGAGGATCAAGCTCAAGCAGTCAAGCTTCAGCGGGTGACCTTGGATCCACTGCGTCAGCACGCCACTTTCAATTGCAGCCAGATACCAGAACCCTGCCAGCTACGAACCAAAATGGAGTCTGGTGAGGGCATCCCAATGGTGCTCTCAACTGCTTTCCTCTTCCCAGAGTTTAGTTATTGTCTCCTTTTATATAAAATGCAGCAAAAGGCATATCTTAAAAGATAGTTATTAATTCAGTTGAGCTTTCCTTGTACAGATTATAAAGTGAATCTAAATTATTGATATTTTAGTGTTTGTTCAAATCTTAAACATTTTATATAAAGCGAGCAATCACTGCCTTCTCAGACCAAAATGGCGCCAATTAGCCACATAAACTGCTACATCGCTAGTGTATCCATTGTCAAAGAATTAATTAATTGCTTGTAAACCCTACAACGTGGCACTGATAACAAAAAGGCACACAGTTAATACTAAGGGCATAAGCTGCCCATTGTGAGAGAGAAAGAAAAAGTATTTCACTTGCCCATATCATTTTAAACTGTGCTGTTTGTTTTTATGTGGTAAAGCAACTGCAATGGTGCTGAATAATGATGTGCATTATAACCTGAGACCTCATGACACCAAATTGTTATCAAGTTAGAACATGTACCTTAGGTATCATCAACCAAGCCACCAACAAGATTTTAATTTGTGGCTAATATTAGCTACAATATAGCCTATTGAGCCATAACTATACAGTACTAAGTGGAGCAAAAACATACAATTCTCTTAAATAAACAAATGGACTGTGATTACCAGTAATAGTTAGTTACAGCATGTGCAACAGAAATAAAGCTTTGATTGGAGAAATTTTTCAACAAGTGAGCACAAATAGAATTGCTCAAAATAACTTTCAGGCCAATTTAAATACAAAAATATCTTTCTGGTAAATCGTATAAATCCAATGCACAACAACAATATTTGTAGTGGTATTTCAGTGATACTGTAAAGTTAAAACATAATTAAAAATATTATAAAGCATAAAAATACTACAAAAAGAATAGTCTGTTATTTGAAATATTGCACCAAGATGAAAATGCAATAAACATTGAAATACATGAATCAGATTTATTTTTTTCCTCTAACAATAAAGGTTTATTGGCTTAAACCCACTTGCTGCAAAGTTTCAATTGTATCACCAACTTTCAGTTATCTGATTTGAAAACATATCAAATATTCCCAGAGATGGGATGGCTGTCAAAAACATTTGTAGATTAATTACATGTGAAGATCTAGGGTTTAAATCCAAATGCATATTTTTGATTTGAAGAAACTTGGCATATATTGTAGTTTGCTTTATACTATCCTGACTGGGGACCATGCTTTGAATCCTGGTCTTTCACGGAAAGGGGAAAAAAAGGTTTGAATTCAGCTTCTGTAATATAATTTTGCATCGTGTTCAAGTTCAGCTTGCTCATACAATAAAGACATTCCACCTTTCAACTTAAAAGAAACGGTGGTCTAGAGTTTGAGACAAATAATAATGACTCAGCTGTCAGTGCCTATAGTCTTAACAGAAAAACAGCAATACTTCTGGCATTTACATAGAGGTGAAAGTGGAAATAGAGTCAGTGATCAAAATCCCTAGCGTACTCCTACTTACATAGTAAACTGAACTATTTGTGGGGTTGGGGGGGGGGGGTGGAAAATAAAGGTTCTGAAAGAGCTTCTTCCTTTCCCAGATTTCTGAACGGTTCATATACCATAAACATTAACTCATTATTTGTCTTTTGATCTAATTTTGTAACACGCAGTGAATTTTATATCTTGCACTGTACTGCTACCACAAAACAACACATTTCACAAAATAACTCAGTAATAACAAACCCAGTTCTGGAAATGTTATATTTTGCTTCGAGGTATAATAGTGTACTATACTGTTCAACTACCTCACTGGAAAAATAAAGTTTATTTTTGATTTTCATCCTTTCAAATTTCAAAATGCCATTTTTAAAATAGAGGTGAAAAAAAAAATCACTTGATATTACAAGTATCAAACTCATTTCAACCATACCAATTTTTATTTCCCTTTAAAAGATTACAAAGGTTTGTTAAAATGTCCTAGTTTTCTGTCAGAGAGGATTCTTGCTAGCCTGGTTAATGGTCATGTTGTCCAACAGCGAAGAGGTTATGATAAAGGAAATGCTCTGAGATCATTACATTTTCCTGTCTAGTTTTCTATATCTCTCCTTCCCATACACACCCCACACCACCAGCCTGGCTTCACCACCAACAAAAAAATAACAGACAACTACTCTTCAAAAGTCCACATGAACATTCCTATGCTGACCAATTTACTTCTATTCCTCACACGTCTGACACCAAAAAATAACTCAACAAAGCTATTTTCGGTAGATAGAGTTAAAGGAGATAATGAGATCTATAAATTTCCTTAAACATTCTGGCGTATTCCAACTAAATTTAAAATAAGGATTACATGCCAATCAACCTTAAATCTAGATTGAAACATTTACAGTTACATTTTCCAAGTTATTAGACTTGTTTGAAAAACTAAACCAACACAATGGTAGTACAAAAAAGGACATTTACAACACGAATAATGGAACATTAAAAACCGTATCCCAATTGAAGGACTTCACAGGGGAGGAGGCACAATTTGAGCCTATAGAAATGGGGTGTAGAGGTGGAGCTGGCAGCTCACTGAGCAGAACCTTTTCTCTGCTTGGCATCACAGGGGCTGCTGAGTGAGCCTCCTGATAGCTATGGATCAAGAGGTGTGACCTGCGGATCAATGCTACTAGGATAGAAGCCAGGGCTTGATCAACCCTGACTGCATCGCCTGACAAGAGTGCCTGATGTTGAGAGATCCAAAACACATGATGACCCCAGATTACATCACTGATGATGTGTCCCAACACGTCCTAGGAAGCATCACAGCGTGACAGGTTTTCTTAAAGAGTTGCTTTATAGAAAACAAATAAATGCACTTCACCACTGATGAGCAAGAGTCACCAACACAGGTAAAATTCCTAATCAATATGATCAATTAAACCATCTTTAATTTGCCATATTAAATGAATGGTGAAATCTTCAGACAACTTTGATCTGACCTAAATATTCATCTACCAGAATGAAAAGATATTTAGTCTCACTTGAAAAACCAACTTCCAATAAGGCATGGTCCCCAGCAATCAGAATAATTATTTTCTTGGTTCTTAACAAATGGTGCTTAAAATTGAAACATTAAATTACAAAGTTCTAAAAAATATATAAAAGTTCAATTGAATAAGGCTCAGAGATTCAATGAAGGATTTTCCCTGAATCTCCGGTATGAACTTATTCAAACTCAGCTAACTAACTTGGGCAAAACTGTTCGTTGTTGAATATTTCCATTGGCATCAGTTATTTGTGCTAAATTAGTTCTTAGCTTTGCTGTTGAGCCAGAAGTTGGAGGCAACTTAGAAATTGATGTAATAGCACCACTGCTTTCTGTTGTTCGCCTTGTTGAAGCTTTCTCACCAGCTGGAGGCTTTGGTAGGCGTCTCCGGAGCCAAGGGTGTCGCAGTGCCTGGCTAGGTGTCATACGCAACATGGGATCCCATTCCAAGCACTGCTTCAGGAAGTCCAGAAAGAGAGGGTCATCACAACCTTTCAGGGCTGTGACCCAATCCTTGCTCCCTGGAGGGCCACGAAGCTTTCCTCTTCGCGACCGTCCTCCATTAAGGACTACTGACCCATCTGGCAAGGAAGTTACAGTGCAATAACGGGGGTAACCTTTTGAGCTCACAAAATTTTTGGCTCGTTTTGACTGATCTAAAAACTTTTGAGGTGCAGTACCCAGCAACTCCATCATGCAAGCAAGCTGGTCCCCTTCATCTTCTCCAGGCAACAGTGGGTAACCCGTCAATAGTTCCGCCAGAATGCAACCCAAACTCCACATGTCTATAGGCATCCCATAGCGAGCTCCGAGGATCACTTCAGGTGCACGGTAAAACCTTGACTGTATGTAAGTGTACACACGTTGGTGTTCATAACAGCTAGAACCAAAATCTATGACTTTAATCCCACTTCGCCCCTGCTGTTTCAGCAGAATATTCTCAGGTTTAAGGTCACAATGGATAATTCTATTCTTGTGTAAAGCATCCAAGCAAAGCAAAATAGAGTGCGCAAATTTGCGAACCAATGGCAGACTGAAGCCTTGAAATTTATTCTTTTTAATCAGCTCATAAAGATTCATGCTGAGCAGTTCAAACGTCATGCAAATGTGGTTGCGGAATGTGAAGTTTTCCAGCATGTGTATGACATTCATAGTCTGGTCTTTGTCTTGCTTCTTCAGGTGCTCGAGAATCCGAATCTCTTCAGCAGCCTGCCGATGGAACCGTTTCTCGTTCCTCACCATTTTCAGTGCGATATGCTGGTGCTGTTTGTGATCGTACGCTTTCACAACCTGACCAAAGCTCCCTTTTCCGATTACTTTCAAAACTTCATATCTATAGATTATGTGATCATGAGGTACGTGGATGTAAGAGCCCTGGTCATCGTCATAGCCACCATTATTTGAGCCACCAACCACACCTTGCCGTTTCTTTGCATTTGGACCAACAAAGTAGATTTCAGGATAGTTGAATATCTCGTGGTGTTCATACGCTGATAGTTTATGCATATATTGCTTCATGGCTTGCTCTGGTGTCATGACAATGGATTTCACTTTTGAAGTACCATCTGTTGACTTTACTGAAGCAGAACTTCCCTGTCGCCTGTGTGAACCCTCCTGCTGCTTGTCTTGAACCACCGGTAGTGACATTTTACCAACTGCAGTAAGTCCATTTGGTTGGGTGGTCAATATAGTCCTTTTGTTGCTGCTATCTTCAAAAAGTTGTTGAACTTGGATCTGGCCATGGCTTCCAATGTGCAGGTGGTCATTCATTATGTGTTTACTACCTCCAATCTAAAAACAAATCATAGGAGATTTGGTTGGGGAGGAAAGGAAAATACATTACATGATAGACAATTACGTAATTTAAAAAAATGAAAGCATGCTTTTTTTAAATTAAGCACACAGAAATAGAATATACAGGTTTCCCCCGCTATCCAAAGGTAGAGAGTTCCTATGAAACCATTTGTAAGCTGAAATGTCGTAAAGCAAAGAAGCAATTACCATTAATTTATATGGGAAACATTTTCTAAGCATTCCCAGACACAAAAAATAACCTAGCAAATCATACCAAATAACACATAAAACCTAAAATAACACGAACATATAGTAAAAGCAGGAATATGATATGATAAATATACACCCTATATAAAGTAGAAATATTGTATTTACGGTGTAGTTTCACTTACCAAATTTGGAAAGACAGCGAGCCAAAAATTGATTGAGAAAAAAAAATAATCGGCACGCACACGCCTACGCACGTACACGCACACAACTGCCTGCACAAGGCTTTGCAGTCATGGTAGTCTTTTCGGGGTAAACACATATAAAGCTGGTGTCTTCTTTTTGTAAAAGCAAAAATCCTCTTTGGTTAGCAAAAACAGGTAGGTCTTTCAAAACAGCAAGCTATCATAAAGCAAATGTTCGAAAAACGGGTGTCACCTGTATTCTAAATTTCATATTTCTTTTTTTCAGTTCTAATTCTTGGATATACTCTTCATGTACGCAATAACTGTGTGGCTTCAAGTACTTGATTACCAAATTACTAAATGGAATAAGGAGTCAACCATTTGGTTGTTCGGACCCGCTCAGGAATTTACTATGATGATGACTGTTCTGCTATATTGTTGATTAATTAATTCTCTATTTTGAATGCATTCAGTGATCAAGCCTCCATAACCATCTTGGGTGGACAATTCCAAAGATGCATTATGCTACTGTTAAAGGAATTTCTCCTCAGCTTTGCCTTCAATGACTGACTAGCTGCTTTGAGAATGTGATTACATAACCTGAAGAACTTTGAACATTTCACTTCTCATTCTTCCATGACACACTGGAACACAGGCATATTTTGCATAATCATACCCGCCATTCTTAGATCAATCTGATGAACCTTTGTTGTTATATACAACTCCCATAATGGCTGGAGCAATTTCTCATTTTTATGTTCAGTCTCTTTTGCCCTCTATCTCCCATTAACTCTATTTTAAGTATACCTACAATATTCAAATGCTATCTCATCAGTACCAAATCTAATTAGAGTAAAACAAGTGGTTTCATACTCAAAACCACTTGTAATAATGACCTACAAAACTACTTGCCTTCCTAAATGCATATTTCACCTGTGCATTAATTTTTAGCGATTTTTTATACAAGAACATCCAGATCCCAATAAACTTCAACACTTTTCAATCTTCCATTTCTAAAACTCTGCTTTTGTACTTTCCCCCCCCCCCCCCCCCAAAGTGCAACATCTTCAAGAACGCACCCAATTCAGCATGGAATGACCTCAAAGAAAAGGTTCACAAGCCTTATTACAAACCTCCGTTTTCCAATTCAAATTGCACCAGATACCAAGAAAATCTGTCTGATCCTAAGTGGGTTCAATTAGAAAAACTAAAGTTTGATTATCTCAAGAAATTAATCTGCTGATGATTAGTTAGAGCTATATTGACATAATACATCACTAAATGTATAAAATGTTTGCAAGAGGCAAGATGCAGCAAAGCTGGAGTAGTTATAAGATTTGGCAATTGCTTTGCGGGGCACATTCCAATCTTCAAGCCAGAAAATTAGAGGTTCAAGTCCTAGTTTTAAGAAATGGCATTTTCAGAGGTTAAGCTAAGGACTTCTTCTCTTCCACTTGTATGTAAAAGATCCCAAGGAATATTTAAGAGTAGGGACCCACCTCCAGTACCCAGAATATTTTACAATAATCACCACCACAACCTAGTCATTATCACACAGTAGGAATTGGAATTGAGGAGAGCCAATTTATGTGCTTTAAGTTTAAAGTGTTGTGGTACAACCCAAGGTTGTGACAAGGTATTTCATAAACATAACTGCATTCTAACCCCACCCACCTATGCAATTTTCTCCATCTTGCATTCCTATCAACTGCAATACATCTGGAGTTTTGACATTAAAGATTAGCTTTATTTGTCACACCTACAGAACCATTGAAACATACAGTGAAATGCACTGCTGTATTGTGACAACGGCCAACACAGCCTGAGGATGTGCTGGGGGCAGCCTGCAAGTATTGCCATGCTTCCAACGCCAACATGGCATGACCACAACTTACTAAACCTAACCCTTTTTTTTGGAATGTGGACGGAAACCGGAGCACCCAGAGGAAACCCATGCAGTTGCGGGGAGAGCATACAAACTCCTTCCAGTGACAGGAATTGAATCCCGATGTTCCGACTGTTGGCACTTTAAAGCATTACACTAAGCTCTTTACCACCATGAAGAGAGATTAAGTACAGCTATTTCAATCCTAACTGGACTTCATTAATAACAAATGTCTAGATTTAACTTTTAATCAAACGTGATGTCAATAACAGTCAAAGTCATTGATAAGGAAGCACAGCTACCAAAATCTATAAAACATCCTAAAACAGGTCAGACAGAAATTAACAAAATATGACACCAAATGTAATAAGCCATGCATTTTGTTAGGCAAACAAAACAGAAGGAAGACCAGGTTTATTATCATTAAAATATGTTGTATTGTGGCAGCAGTACAGTGTAGTACACAGACATTACAAGACACAATAAAAATACAAAATAAGTAGTGCTTGGCAAAACAGTGAAAGAAGCAAATTTGAAGGATCATTTTGAAGACAGAAAAGCACAGGTTTAGTAACAGAATACCAGGGCACATGGTTCAGATGCCCAAAGGGGATGCGACATTTATATTTTTTTTTAAATGTATGCAAAAGAGCCGATATGGTAGACCACAGGCCTTCGAAGGCTGGAGCTTCTGCAAGGAATGGAGAACTGCAGCTGTGCGGAACTTACAACTATTTAAAAAAAGAGCACAGCTGTTTAGGAATAAACACAGATAGATCTATGTGTAAGAGCTTGCAAGTGAATGGAACATACTACAAGCTCGGAAATAGGCAGTAATTTAGGCTTATGGAAAATGGAGATGATGAGAGAAGCACCAATGTAATCACAGAGACCTAGTCAAGGCAAAGAAAGCCAGCAGCATTGAACTGAGACAATGGTTAAGTCAGCATTCTTGGCGGAAACAAGTCCTCATGATAACGCTGCAGATGTAGCCAGAAGCTCATTTCAAGAACTATGTGACATCAGGTTGTGCACAGGAAAGCCTCTGAATGACTGGGAAAGGGGTGATGAGGCTGATGGCCAAGCAGTAAACTTTAGGGATCACTGACAGTAATATTGGCCTCTAGTTGCAGGAAGTTACTAACCATTCAGGGCCAGATGTCAGCTCAGCAACAGGAGCTAATGATAAAGACAATGAAAGAGCTGGTGGTTAAATAGCACCAACTGAAAATTGCAACAAATCACTTGGTCCATGTGGTACAGAGACAGTAAATGCATTCATTTTCATCTTCCAATATTACCTATACTTCAGCGTAGCTGCTTTCCAATCATAGGAACCAAGTAAACCCTAATGCATGAAGGGAACTGAAAGGTAGTCAGTCCAACACAAGTTAAGAAAATGCTTATCTAATCTTTTTAAAATTTATTAATGGAATGAAGTGATCAATATTTCTTGCCCATCCCCAATTCCCTTTGAGGTGGTGGGGCAGGGTGAAACACTTTCTTGAACTGCTGCAGTCCTTTCAGTCAAAGTGTCTTCAGTGTTGTTGGGCAGAGAGTGCCAGGATTTAGATCAAAATACAAGTTATTCATTTTCCTATCAAGATTGTGCATGACTTGGATGGAGGTGGTCATGCTCCCAGGTATCCTATGCCCCTCTCTCCATCGTACTTGGTGGATTTGGGAGAAGTAGCTTTTGTTGAAGTAGCCCTAGCGTACACAGCGCACCAACTGATGGAAGGAATGAACAACAGAATGGAAGTTAGGTGGGTGACAATAAAGTGGTCTGTTACCTCTTGAATGGCACCGGTTTTCATGAGTTTTGTTGGTAGATTGGTTTAGGCAAGCAGAAGCATCGAACTGATTGATAGTGGACTATATAAAGCCTAATCAGAGACAGGTCAGTGGCTACTCTGTTTGTCATTTGTGGCAGGTTCAGAAATATCCCCATGACATTGATGGTAATGGAACATACAGTAATGTCACTAAGCACCAAGATTTGGCTTGCATTTGTTGGAGATGGCTTTGCTGCATGCAGAAAATTTAGACTTCTAGAAGACATTAAAGCTCATGCAATTGAGGGGAATTATAATAGCACAGGCTGAAGATCGGTTAACATGCAGGAGTGAAGAGGACTAAAAGCAATCTGCATGTTGCCAGCTACAACAGGAATACCATAAGGATCAGGGCTTGAGCCTTACCTAACCACAACTGCTATTGACAACTTGGATTGTAAAAAGCTAAGACTTGGATAGAAAATCAAGATTGCTAACTTTAATTACCTCCAAGAGGATCACAATTTTGTTGTGGTTTGGAGGCTTGCATGCCTCAATGACTCGGGGAGCTAGGGTTTTATGCTTCGGCTCTTGGTAGGATCACCCATGCCAAACCAGTCAAAGGGTAGAAGCCAGCCTAAGAGTGGTCCTCCAGGTTTGGGGGTTCAGCTCAGGGCAAACAACCCTGACTGGTAAAACAACATTGTTACAGAAACAGCAATGAAGAAACCTTCCACATCTGAGTGAAACCACATTCCTGTGTCTCCACCTGGGTCTTGCGTGACTGACAGGAGTGAAAACCAAAAGGAAGCTACTGACTTGATGAAGGAAGCCCTGAACACCGCCAGAGATGGAGGACCTTCACTGCTTACCTAAATACCAGCAGCATAAGGGGCAGTAAGTAGCTCAAAGAAAATTGGCCAATGAAGAGAAAAGAAAAGCCGCAAAGATCAATAGGCCGGTTTGAGTGAGTGGAAATGAGTCAATCAGGCGAAAGTAGCAAAGAAGAGGAGCAACTCAACAGGTCAGGCAACATTTGTGGAGGGGAAATGGACAGTCAAAACTTCACATTGAGACCCCTCATTTAGAACAGGGATTCCCAACCTTTTTTATGCCATGGACCCCTACCATTAACCGAGGGGTCCATAGACACGAGGTTGGGAACCCCTGATTTACACCAATGGAAGATCTCAATCCCAAAACATTGACAATCCAATTTCCTCCACATATGCTGTCTGACCCACCAATTTGCTCCAGCTTCTTGTTTCTGCTCCAGCTCACAGCATCTGCAGCTTCATTCCTCAACTCAGGATCACAAAGAGTGTGGATAAAATGTAAAATAGTCCATATTGGAAGAAAAACTAAGGCAAGTCATTTGAAAATGAGAGAAAGTGAGAATTGTTAGTATTAAGAAATTTGGAGTTTCCTTAATCATGAATGCAAAAAGATTAACATTCAAGTAAAAATTTAAGAAACCTTTTGTTAGAAAAGGACCAGAATACAAGAGTAAAAGTAACTTCATATTTTATTCTACCTGTGAAGCACATCACTAGCCCTGTAAAATTGCACTACAAATTTTGCAGAGATATTAGAAGACCACAGCTGGAGTACTATGTGGAATGTGGGTTTTCTTGCAGAAGGAAAAATATATCCTGAGGGAGAGCAACACAGTTTCACCAGACAGATTCCCATGAGGAGAAATGGAGCAAAACATAACCATATTAGCCCAGACTTTTTATGACAGAGAACCTCTGGTTCTTTTTAAGCGAGTTTGATAGAGCAGATGTGGGGAAGAATTTTCCCCTTACTGGCGAATTCAGAACTCATTCAATTTTCAACTAAGGGACAGAACACTTAATAATGAGAATCATCAGAATCATCTAGAGGGGCATAGATATTCAATAGTCAATGATGAAAACCTACAGGCTTCTGGATACTGTATTGATTAAGCAACGCAATCACATGGGGAGGATTTGGGAGAAATGATTAGCCATTATTTTTTGTAATAAAACAGGTTAGATTAGCCAAATTACCACATCCTAATCCAATATCTAATACAGTTATAATGGGCAACTGTACCACCCTAACATATCCAAATCAAAATTATATAGATCTAATATTGAAATTCTAGGATAAAACAAATCATTTAAAACCACTGCAAATCCACATTTGCAGGAATATCAGTGACAAACACCATAGCAAATGCACTTGCCTTTAAAACACTTTCCTTTGAAATCAGTGTTTACAGTGGAAGAACATAACTTTAAACATTACTGGAAAATTAGTTGGCAAAATACTGGATATTAATCTGCACATAGTTTACACTAGTGGGAAGAATGTGAACATTTTCCCACAATCTGATATTACATAACAGGAAAGCAATGCTCCACTAGCTTTTATTCAAACTAACCAAACCGACACACAAACAAAATATACCGAATAAAAACTACCCAATATCACTTCATTAAAATGTATGCCTATCAGTAAAGAGTAAACAACTACTACTACTAATTCTAAGTTTCAAAAGTTAACAGTTGATTTCAAAATAAAAGTGGAAAAATGCAAGTCTACCACAACACACAGTTCGATCAGTGAAAACTTTAATTACTGCAATTGCAACTAGAATTAAGTACCACACAAACCTTTCCAGAGAAGATGGACAGATTAAATATCAGAGCCCAGAAAAGAAGAATATATAACCTTGCTCTTCTATTTGTGGCAATGTAATCTATTTTGACACATTCTTAGCTTTAAGTCTCCTGTGGCCACATTTAGCAAAGGAGAAATGCTGACTTTTCACTTCAGTTGCTGAGGAGAAATTTTATGGTACTAAACTGGGCCGCTCAGTACTTGTGCTAAACCTAGACATTGAGGTCTCGGCACTTGATTCCTGATATTGAAAATTATAAAGACACTTCTTAAACAATTACTAGACACAGTTAAAAGACTGACCCGTGGCAAGTCTTCCTACAGGTTGCAAGATGGAAGGATTACAAATACTATTTCACTTCTAAAAACGAGAGCACCTGAAAGATTATTCAACATCTTAACAGTTTGTAAATGTTTACCTCAGGCACTTTTCTCAGAAGAGAAAAGCACACTATCCAAGCTGATCAAATAAATATGTAGTCTGCAATACAAAATCCTATCAGGGAAGCCATGTAAATCATAACAATTTTGATTAGGCAAAGCTGCTTTTGTAATTAGCTACTGGAAAATATTCATGAGGTACTGTATATTATCTTATCAGGAAACTGACAATGTACAAGTTTGATGTCCCATGAAGCTTTATTCCACCCCTCCCCCCATAGATTATAATCTTAAATTCACAGCTGTTCACCTTTTGTACTAGGACTGAAGTTCTTTGACAATAACCACGTCCTTCTTCGCAGATGCTGCACAACCTGCTAAGTGTTCTCTGAACTTTGCTTCTGATACTTTATGCAGGTTTATAATGTATTGCCAAATTAGATGGAACATTACGTGGTGCTTTTATTTAAACTAACACAGAAATGATCATTTGACTCTATTGGTTCTACGTTGTCTGGTTCCCAATAAAACACACTATTAGTGCCCAATAGTGTCATCTTTAAAAAAAAGATGACTGGCAAGCTTACCCACTTCAATTGCACTAAACTAGAAATGACCAACTCATGGTCTTGCACACAACTTATATGAGATGCATAAAAATGTTGCTAACACATCCACATTCAGCAAACAACGTCAACCCTTACTACATTTTCGCTCCTGCTACTGCCAATTTTCTTCAGATTTGACTTATCTCTGACTCAAGCTCTGACATTCTCCTCCCACAGAAGCAAAGCGTCAGTACTTTCCCTCTCTGTTTTGTTTTGAGGGAGGGTTCCCTCAGAATTGTCTCAGTTAGTGCCACCTCTTACCACTATACTTCATGTCTCCACCACAGTACTTGTGATGATTGTGTCACAATTAGATGACATTAGCAAAATAGATAAAGGCAATCTAACAATTTGGGCTATCAATGTACTATCAATGGGGAACAAGTAAACACTGAGCAGACCAAAATCTATCACAAATGCTTAACTGTTGCAGCAAATTGAAAATTAAAAGATCATTCTGCTAAAACACTCACTAGTAAAGATATGAAATTGTGAATTATTATGGTTTAATGGTCCACTTCAATGACTTCTCTCTTCTGCTCCATACCCATCTCATGGATCTAGTCCAGCTCCGCAAATGAAACCTAGTTACAGTGAATTATTTATAATGCTTATACAATATTGTGGAAACATAAAATCTAACATGTTACCCTTTACTCTATCTATTTAAGATCTCTGACCCTGGCATACTACTCCAGTCCAATACCTTTGGTTAAAATTTGACTGTTTCTAGACTGTGTATATTTTATAGTCACTGCCTCCCTGACAAGCAGAGATATCATACCATTTTGGCAACCAAAAGGATAAGCATTTCATGTTAGCTGGCTTAGCCAAGACTCATGTTCCCAGAGAATGAGTATCCCCCACCCCACCACCACCCGTGCACTCCACACCCACATTCATATCGATTGCACAGAATTATCCAGCTGCTCTGGGCGAGCTTTATGCAAGCAGGCGTGAACAAATATCCATTTTCGAAAGCACGGCTTATTCTTCCTTGCAGTGGCTATTCGTTAAAACGGTGAAGTGTCTGTCTCTTAATATTTTTTTTAAAAAGGGCAAAATGACCGGAAATGACAGAAACTGCATTTCAGCCAAGACCCATAAAAAAGACTGCTCCCCACCCCCATCGATACGCCTCTGATCTGTCAGATGAGAGAAGGAAGTCCAGGGCCTTCCAAGAAGATGACAACTGGCTGTCTGATCACACACCGTGGTTCCGAGGGAAATTCACTCACAGCCTCCACACCAAACTAAAAACTTTATCCAAAGTGCTGTGCTGGTCGCTCTGCTCATTACACCCTGTAGCTCTGAACGTTTTAGCTATATGTTACTGTAAAAATACTGTCATCAATCGCAGAAGGAAAAGCACAGACGGCATTTACGAAATTATTTCAGTCTGTGGAAGAAATGCTACTGAAAACGCACGGTAAACTCAGAGGGTTTGTTCTTTAAAATTAAACACGAGGGGAAAAAAGTGCGAGTGAAATGTATTTCAATTCACACATCTTTTCACTGTCTGAACTCAAGAAAAACGCTAATCCTTTTTCATGTTAATCACTGCAACTACTGCTGAACCTGCACTTCAACATGTTACACGCCGCGGTTACCATGGTAAATTTTATTTTCTTTGTGCGGGTTTAGTTAATCCCGACGCGGTTGCTCTAGTAATTTGTACCTATAATACACCATCTGAATCGGGCGTAATGTCTCTTTTTTTTACCGTGTGGCTCTTGAGTGGCGGTAATCCCAAAGGCGACGGCGGATCGCCCGCCCGGGACCCTCCTCCGCCTTTGCGGGTGTCCGAGCAGTCCGTTCCCGTCCTGTAATCCGGGGGCAACGCCGAGCTGTCGTCGGCCCTACCTGTCACACAAAAAAAACCACAAACACGTTCAAACAATGTCAAAGATCGCCGGGCGCAAAGTCCCAAGTCAGCCAGCCAGAACCCTCACTCCAGCCCCCGAGCCATTCTCCACACAACTGCAACAAAACAACGCGCCATCTTCCTCGTTCATAATCATAAAATAAAACAATCAACACACAGACCTCATCAAACGTTCGGAGACGCCGCTCAACGCGCCTTACACCGCTGCACCACCCATGCCCGAGGGATCCTCATTCTGACCGGAGTGATGTGGCGCTTGGCGAGCTTCTGTCCTCCTTCCACGAGGGCGAACACACTTCGGACCAGTCGGAAGCTCCTTCTTATTTCCAAACCCCCACCCACCCAGCGCCGACAGAGTTAAAACGTTAAGAGCTCGCCCCCGGAAGCCAAGGATTGGAAATCGAAGTGTGGCCGTGGTCCAGTGCCCCGGGTGTTGCCCCCCTTTCCCCTCACTACCCCTTACCGGCAGGACAGACAGCAACAGCACACGGTTTCCTCGTTAACATGGCCGCTCAGACAGATACAGAGAGAGAGGGGAGGAGGGGTGGGAGGGAATAAAAATCCTCAGCTGCTCCTTCCCTCAACCGCAGGGGAGAATCACCAACATCCGGAGACACAGCACAAAGCCGCGTCAAACTGCTCCAAACTCGGCCACTGCTGATCCAGCAACATAATGCATGATAACTTTATATGTCGAACTACATTAAACAGCCAGCCTCGTCCCCGGCACCGTCACACACATTACACCCAGCGTATGGGAGCGGCTTTGTGTTTGGCCGCAGCTGTAGATGTTGGTTGTATAGCGCCGAGTACTAGTGGTTTAAAAAAACTGTCGGTCCGGTTGCTAAGTGAAACTCCATACGTACACATTAGAGAAGGAGAAAGAGTCTGTTAAAGCAGCCGACACCCTCCAAACCAAGCCAGCCTGAGCAACTCGCGGACGTCACTCGGACTGTCGGGGTGAGAGCAAGCTGCAAACAGCCCCGGTTCCCCACTCAGCTCGAAATAATATCCCACACAAGGTGTTACAGGGATGCTGTATAGTTTCTGCATAAAAAAATGTTTAATAACATAAAAATCAACCCATGGTAAATCCTAGTAATCCTTTTTGTGACAAGATTGAACCTACCCGTTTACAGGAGGCAAAGGGAGAAAAAAATAATTGGATGACCGGGAGTTCAGCTCTTTACGAGATTGAGTCCCCGCGCCTAATATGGGAATCAAGTGCTCCAATGAAACAGATCATTTCATTTATTACATTTATTTGGTGGCGTGCACAAGAGGCATTGAATGTTATTTTAAAACATTCACAAATGAGAGTTTCCTATCATACAAAGTTATATCGTCCCTGCAATTACCAACTCTGTTGTTTAAAATGTTGTTTACTCTGTTGTTATATATTTCATTAAATATAGAACATAATTTTAAAATAAATATGATAATGAGCCCAATTTAAAATTATCGATGTATTGATTTCAATTTCAGCATTTATGCATTCATTTGAAAAGTACTTTAATATAAGAACAGTTGTAATATCAAGAAACAGAGCTTTTTTTTCCCAGCTATGAATTCCTAAAATGCAATAAATTTATATTGCTATCAGTCTCACTTTCTGTGGATAAATTATCAGAGTTACACATTTTGATAAAATAATAAATAATTTAATTACTTCTGCTTGGAAAGAAACAATACTTACCAATGCAAGAAATTGGCTCAAATTATTGTGATGAACTTAGAATTTATTATACATTTTTCACTGACAAACAGCAGGAACATTTTAACTATGATTTCGCCAGACAGTGTTGCCATGCAACTAAAATATAGGAATGATAAAGAAATCAGGCAGCGGCTGTAACAAGCTGGTCCAGTATGGGAGGAGTCGAGCAGAAAACTGTCAGCAAATGTGGAGACAGGTAATCTGAAGAGAAATAAGAAATCATTTACAGAGCAAGGAAAGCTTTAGGGTTCATTTTAAATCCCTCTAGAAATTGTCAATGAACAGTTTCAAGTCTAAGCTGTAGAGAGTTGCGTCTGAAAGAATATCAATGGAAAATGGAGCTCATGTGAGTCAATGTGAATGGTGGTTGCAGTTTTGATGTATTTACTTAATTTAAGAGAAGCTTGCTTAGGTACGTGGGTGGGAGGGATATGGAGGGCTTTGGTCCAGGTACAGCTAGATGGGACTAGGCAGAGTAACAGTTCAGCAGGGACAAGATGGGCCAAAGGGCCTGTTTCTGTGTAGTAGTGCTCCATGTTTCCAGGACTCTATTGGAATTTACGCCAATCATGGAGTAATTGAATGTTCATGCTCACATTTACTTAACTCCATTCCTGAATTCTTCCAAAAATGAGAGAACAAATGGGATGGATTCTTTTAACCTTTGATGAGACATTCCAGAAGTTGATTGATCGTTTGCCGGATAAAGGGAGAAAAAATACAGGACATTATTGCTGGTGATTTTGGATGATGCTATTATGTGCATTTTACTTATGATGTAGAGTGACTAAATTTAAACTGGCAAATGTAGCATTGGGATTGCGTTCATAGAGCTTATTTGGCATGGCTTCATAGGGAAATAAGTTGAGGAACCAACTAAGGAACTGGCTGATCTAAATGTACAATTGTAAAATAAAACAAGATTCATTAACATTCTTACAAGAAAGGGTTGATGATTCAAAGACAGCTGGGTTAGCAAGTTGTGAGGACGACACAAAGGGGCTGCAAGGAGCTTGAGACCAGTAAGCGACTCACACTAAGTGCTGGAGGAACTCAGTTGGGCAACTGACTGGCTGAGTTCCTCCAGCACTTTCAGAATCAGAATCAGATTTAATATCACCAGCATATGTAGTGATATTTGTTTACTTTGTGGTGACAGTACAATGCAAAACATAATAATATAAGAAAACAAAACTGTACATTACAGTAAGTATATATATATATGTATATCAGATAGTTACATTAAATAAGCAGTGCAAAAACAAATTAGTGAGGTAGTGTTCCCAGTTTCAATATCCACTCAGAAATTGGATGGCAGAGGGAAAGAAGCTGTTCCTGGGTCACTGAGAGTGTGCCTTCAGACCTCAGTATCACCTGCCTGCTGGTAACAGTGAGAAGAGGGCACATCCAGGGTGGTGAAGGTCCTTAATGATGGGCGCAGCCTATTTGAGGAACCACTCCTTGAAGATGTCTTGGATATCACGGAGGCTAGTGCCCATTATAGGGGCGACTAATTTTACAACTCTCTGCAGCTATCCAGTAGCCACCACCACGCCCGCCCCATACCAGACAGTGATGCAGCCAGTCAGAATGCTCTCCTTGGTACAGCTGTAGAAATTTTTGAGTGTTTGAGTGTCTTGTGTGTGTTGCTCAAGGTTTCCAGCATCTGAAATATCGCTTGAGTTCATGATATGGATAGGTGAAGTTGTTGTTCACCCATTTACAAATAAGCAAAAAGAGAGAGTATTAGTGAAGTTAAGTGTAAGGTCAAAATGGGCAAATTCATAATTGAAAATATTGAAAGAGCAGAGACATCTTGGGATGCCTGCATATTACTTGTTTCCAGTTACTCTATTGCATTCTGTTAATTTACAGTAACTTCTTCAGAACTTCGCAGTCACATAATGATATCCATTCTGTCCAGGACATTCTTACTCTAACCCTTTTTTTCTCCTTCCTCAAGGGTACCTGGACTCTGCAGAAGAAGATGCCTTTTAGAAATATCTCTTTCATAGGATGCAAAGACGCACATTCCATCCTTGTTAAGCCCTTCATATACTCAAATCCGCACTCTGCATAATACATGGCAGGCTCATCTGCTCTCTGAACCACTGATGTTATCTCTCCTCCTCCCAGTCACTACCTCACTCCCCATTAGAGCAACAGTATCTCTCTTTGCTACTGCCATTCCCACTAGTTGCCCATGTACCATTCTCCACTCCCTGGACCTGGACTCCCTGGACTCCACAGGGGACTGTCCTGTCTCCCCTTCTCTTCACCATCTACACCTCGGACTTCAACTACAACACAGAGTCTTGCCATCTTCAGAAGTTTTCTGATGACTCTGCCATAGTTGGATGCATCAGCAAGGGAGATGAGGCTGAATACAGGGCTACGGTGGGAAAATTTGTCACAGAATCATCTGCAGCTTAATGTGAAAAAGACTAAGGAGCTAGTGGTGGACCTGAGGAGGACTAAGGCACCGGTGACCCCTGTTTCCCTCTAAGGGGTCAGTGTGGACATAGTGGAGGATTACAAATACCTGGGGATACGAATGGACAACAAACTGGACTGGTCAAAGAACACTGAGGCTGTCTACAAGAAGGGTCAGAGCCATCTCTATTTCCTGAAGAGACTGAGGTCTTTTAACATCTGCTGGACGATACTGAGGATGTTCTACGAGGCTGTGGTGGCCAGTGCTATCATGTTTGCTGTTGTGTGCTAGGGCAGCAGGCTGAGGGTAGCAGACACCAACAGAATCAACAAATTCATTCGTAAGGCCAGTGATGTTGTGGGGGTGGAACTGGACTCTCTGACAGTGGTGTCTGTAAAGAGGATGCTGTCCAAGTTGCATGCCATCTTGGACAATGACTCCCATCCACTCCATAATGTACTGGTTAGGCACAGGAGTACGTTCAGCCAGAGACTCATTCCACCGAGATGTAACACTGAGCATCATAGGAAGTCATTCCTACCTGTGGCCATCAAACTTTACAACTCCGCCCTCGGAGTGTCAGACACCCTGAGCCAATAGGCTGGTCCTGGACTTATTTTTTCCATTTGGCATGATTAACACCATTATTTAATTATTTATGGTTTTATATTGCTATATTTCTTCACTATTCTTTGTGGTGCGGCTGTAACGAAACTCAATTACCCTCAGGATCAATAAAGTATGTCTGTCTGTCTGTCTGTCTGACCATACTGATGCACCATCAATAACTCTCTCTGAGACGTAAAGGCGAGATATTGACTTTTATTGACTGGAAGAAGGAACAAGCAGTGGTTGACCACCATACTACATCCTGGAGACTGAGAGGCCAGGCTCAGACCTCAATCGCCTTTATACCGGGGTCTGTGGGAGGAGCCACAGGAGCAGTCAGCAGGGGGCGTGTCCAGACAGGAATATGTAGTTCACCTCACATACTGTCCCATATATCCTCAGGCATTTCGCCTTTGCCATCTAGTGAATTTCAATCTTTTCTTTGAGCTAGTGCCAGAATTCTGAATACCCACAAGTGACTTGAAGTGAGAGCAGATCTGACAAAATGCTCTGCTTCTCTCTGCTGGTGAAGGGCTTATGAATGGTGGTAGGCAGAGTTCAGGGCTGTCTTGGGTTGTCAAGATTCTCAGCCTGCGGTTTTCTGACCTCAGCAGGTGGATCCCAATGGAAGTACCTGGATATAACCTCTCCCTCAAATATTTCCACAGTGATTCCCATATTAAGCAAAATATAAAGAATGGTGAAAAATAATTACTATACAACTCTTCACACACACACACACTATGCTACTATACAATTCCTTGTTGGTGTGTGGCCAAGTGGTTAAGGCGTTCATCTAGTTATCTGAAGGTCGCTAGTTCAAGCCTTAGCTGAGGCTGCGTGTGTGTCCTTGAGCAAGGCACTTAACCACACATTGCTCTGCGACGACATCAATGCCAAGCTGTATGGGTCCTAATGCCCTTCTCCTGGACAACACTGGTGGCATGGAGAGAGGAGACTTGCAGCTTGGGCAATTGCTGGTCTTCTATTAAAAAAAACCTTGCCCAGCTTTGCGCCCTGGAAACTTTCCAAGGTGCAAATCCATGGTCTATCGAGACTAACGGAGGCCTACACACTACTCTCTGAGCGAGTATACATGCACCCCTCTAACACCCTGAACAGTCAGTAACCTCCTTTCACAGCTGGTGGTCCCATCCACCAAGCTACACAAAACTGTCTAATAAGCAGACGCACATGCCATACTTTTATATCTACCAGTTCAGCTCTCTGCTGTATCCTTTGATACTTTGTGATTCCATGGCCATTGACTTGAACAGATCCAAGCACGGGATGCCAATCTTAAAACTACTCACTCCCTTAGACTGCTTAAGTCACTGGTCATCCTGTGGGTCATGGCCGTTTCCTGGACAAGCCCCCATATGTTGTGACTGTGATCAAAGTCACTGGAGAGACACTGAAGCTGATCTTCACTCATCACTATAAGCAGGCATTCTCATAGGCACACTCTCAGTAGAGGCTCATAAACCCAAAGGTAAATGACATTTTATACCCTTAAGATCAAAGGTAACAGTAGGTGATTCAATACAATCTTAATGGCTACAATGGTATTGTTTACTTCAGAACTTTAGGATCACAGTGCATATCTAGAGTGGGAGCCACCTCTGAATCTTTAAATAGCTTTGCTGGGACATACGAATTGCAAGCTTCCCTGAATTTATTTAGAATGGGTGCAAATCATTTAAACCCATAATTGCCTGGATTGATGCAGGCCTTTTAACACAACCCTATTGTCTTAACGTTTGGCTGATGCATATGCCAACGTCTCAGGGTGGCAATTTTACAAACCATATCTCTTAGACTGTAGACCGTGGAGCAGTTTGTGCTCTTACCTTCAATTTACTGCTTGCAATTTACAATAAGAACTGAAGACTGATTCTTGCTTGAATTATTATCTGCTATATTCACATAATTCCAGAAGACTCCCTGACAGAACCACAGACCAATTTTTTCCCATCACGTGTGGTGGATTAAAATAGACCCAGTAGGCACCTCTACTTATCTGAAAACCAGTGCCTGTGGAGGCTTCGATTCATCGGGAGACCATCACACTGTCACGCCAGATGTTGCAAGCAGCCCTGGCAGTCAAGCTGCTCACCTACCAAATTCACAACCACAGTGAAATCTCGTGATGCGGTTGTTTGAGGCTGCCTCTGGGGGACACTGGAAATAGAATTAAATCAGCTGTTCCTGGAGATCCGAAGCAAATCACAGCTGAATTACTTGCTCAGGCACTACACCACCTCCTTTCCCATGGGTGTTTGGAAGCAACAAGGAAGTGACTGTTCAGGATTCCTGAGGGAGTTAGGCCTGATAGACTGCAGCCCTATGGCTCTGAGCTCTGAAACATGCTGTTTTGAGGCAGAAGCACCACCCAAGTATGACAAATTACTACAAGTTATAACAACAATATAAAGAAGTAAATAGGGCAAAAGAGGTCATGTTTATGAGTTGATAGAATGTTTAGAAATCTGATGGTAGAGGGGAAGAAGCTGGTCGTAAGACATTGTGTGGACTTTCAGACTCCTGTACCTCCTCTCTGATGGTACTAAAGAGAATAAGGCATGACCCAGATACTGAGGGCCCCTAATGATGGATTCCACCTTCTTGAGGCAACAACAGAAGATATCCTCAGTGGTTGGGAGACTTGTGCCTGTGATGGAGTGGCTGAGCCTACCAACCTCTGAAGCCTCTTACAATCCATTGGCACCTCCACGTCAATCATGATGCAGCAAATCAGAATGCACTCCATCTGTAGAAATTTTCTAGTCAATTCTCCTCAAGCTCCAAATGAGGTGTAGCCATTGGCGGATCCTTCATCATGATTGCATCAACATGGTGGGCCCAGGATAGATCCTTTGAGATTGGTCCCCTGGAACTTGAACTGATCATCCTTTCCTCCACTAACCCCTCAATGAGGACTAGTGCGTGTTCTGACTTCCTTTTCCTGAAGTCTATAATCAGTTCCTTGGTCTTGTTGACACAGTGCCAGACTGTTGCAACAGCACATGACCAGCCGATATCAGTGCCAGCTGAAATTTTGCCAGTGACAGTGATGCCATTGGTGAATTTATAGATGATGTGAGTGAAGTGAGAGTAGAGCAGTGGGCTAAGCATGCATCCTTGAGGCTCACCTGCGTAGATTGTCAGTGAGGAGGAAATGATATTACCAATCCATACTGACTGATGTCTCCTGATAAGGAAGTCAAGGATCCAGTTGCAGAGGAAGGTATAGAAGCCCAGGTTTTAAAGCATCTTGATTAGTATCGAAGAGATAACAGTGTTGAATGCCAAGATAATCAATAAACAGCAACCTACATAGGTATTCCTGTTGTCCAGGTGGTACAAATTCAACAATTCGATGAACTTAGTGATCTAAAAAGTATGATATTGTTCTGGTGTTAAGATGGCTAAAGCAATCAGCAACATGTAATAGTCCAATTAAATAAAATAACTGGTTACCTGATGTTAAAATTCCACAACTACCATGTTGGATTTAAACTCACATCACTGGATAGCTAATATTGCTTTCTTTAATCTAGTCTGGTTGATTAAAAAACTGTAAATTAACTATGACACCACCTTTGCTTGATCAGAGTAATTGATTTAAAGCATTAATTATGTTTTCCTCCATGCAGCTGCAGCCGATGAGTATTTCCAGAATTATCTATTTTTAATTTCTCAGTGTGTTGTCTAACTTTAATAAGAACATAAGACCATAAGATATAGGAGCAGAAGTAGGCCATTCAGCCCATCCACTCTGTTCCACCATTCAATCATGGGCTGATCCAATTCTTCCAGTCATCCCCACTCCTCTGCCTTCTTCCCAAACCCTTTCATTCCCTGGCTAATCAAGCACCTATCAGTCTCTGCCTTAAATGCAGCCAATGACTCAGCCTCTACAGCTGCTCGTGGCAACAAGTTCCACAGATTTACCACCCTCTGACTAAAGTAATTTCTCTACATCTCTGTTTTCAATGGACGTCCTCAAATCCTGAAGTCATGCCCTCTTGTTCTAGACTCTCCTACCATGGGAAATAACTTCGCCATATCTAATCTGTTCAGTCCTTTTAACATTCAGAATGTTTCTATGAGATCCCCCCTCATTCTCCTGAAATCCAGGGAATACAGCCCAAGAGCTGCCAGATATTCCTCATATAGGTACCCTTTCATTCCTGGAATCATTCTCATGAATCTTCTCTGAACCCTCTCCGATGTCAGTACATCCTTTCTGAAATAAGGAGCCCAAAACTGCACACAAGACTCACAAGTATCACAAGTGCCTTATAGAGCCTCAGCATTACATCCCTGCTCTTATATTCTATACCTATAGAAATGAATGCCAAAACTGCTTTCACCTTCTTCACCACTGACTCAACCTGGAGGTTAACCTTTAGGGTATCCTTTACAAGGACTCCCAAGTTCCTTTGCACCTCTGCATTTTGAATACTCTCCCCATCTAAAAAATCGTCTGCCTGTTTATTTCTTCCACCAAAGTGCAAACCATACACTTTCCAACATTGTATTTCATTTGCCACCTCTGTGCCCATTCCCTTAAACTATCTAAGTCTCTCTGAAGACCCTCTGTTTCCTCAACACTACCCGCTCCTCCACCTATCTTTGTATCATCAGCAAATTTAGCCACAAATCCATTAATCCCATAGTCCAAATCATTGACATACATCGTAAAAAGTAATGGTCCCAACAACGACCCCTGTGGAATTCCATTGGTAACCAGCAGCCAGCCAGAATAGGATCCTTTTACTCCCACTCTCTGTTTTCTGCTGATCAGCCAATGCTCCACCCATGCTAGTAACTTCTCTGTAATTCCATGGGCCCTTATCTTGCTAAGCAGCTTCATGTGTGGCACCTTGTCAAAGGCTTTCTGAAAATCCAAATGCACCTGATCTACTACATCTCCTTTGTCTACCCTGCTTGTAATTTCCTCAAAAAATTGCAGTCAGTTACTCAGGCAGAATTTTCCTTTAAGGAAACCATGCTGGCTTTGGCCTTTCTTGTCACGTGCCTCCAGGAACTCCATAATCTCATCCCTAACAATCGATTCCAACAACTTCCCAACCACTGATGTCAGGCTAACAGTTCCCTTTCTGTTGCCTCCCACCCTTCTTAAAGAGCGAAGTAACATTTGCAATTATCCACTTATCCGGAACAATGCCAGAATCTATCGATTCTTGAAAGATCATTGTTAATGCCTCCACAATCTCTGAAGCTACTTCTTTCAGAACCCGGGAGTGCATTCCATCAGGTCCAGGAGATTTATCCACCCTCAGACCTTTAAGCTTCCTGAGCACCTTCTCAGTCGTAATTTTCACTGCACAAACTTCACTTCCCTGACACTCTTGAATGTCCGGTACACTGCAGATGTCTTCCACTGTGAAGGCTGACTCAAAATACGCATTCAGTTCCTCCACCATCTCTGTGGATCTCATTACAATATCTCCAGCATCATTTTCTATTGGTCCTATATCTACCCTCAACTCTCTTTTACCCATTATGTACTTAAAAAAGCTTTTAGTATCTTCTTTGATATTAGTTGCCCGTTGCCCGTTTCCTCTAGAAATCACGGACGCATTGGTAATCAATTTCCAATGTCCTATAGATTCATGATCAGTTCCTGAGGATTGGAGGGTAGCTAAGAAAGGAGGGAGAGAGAAAACAGGGAATTATAGATCAGTTAGCCTGACATCAGTGGTGGGGAAGATGCTGGAGTCAATTATAAAAGATGAAATAGCGGCAGATTTGGACAGCAGTAACAGGATCGGTCCGAGTCAGCATGGATTTGCAAAGGGGAAATCATGGTTGACTAATCTTCTGGAATTTTTTGAGGATGTAACTATGAAAATGGACAAGGGAGAGCCAGTGGATGTAGTGTACCTGGACTTTCAGAAAGCCTTTGATAAGGTCCCACATAGAAGATTAATGGGCAAAATTAGAGCACATGGTATTGGGGGTAGGGTACTAACATGGATAGAAAATTGGTTGGCAGACAAGAAACAAAGAATAGGGATTAGCAGGTCCTTTTCAGAATGGCAGACAGTGACTAGTGGGGTACTGCAAGGCTCGGTGCTGGGACTGCAGCTATTTACAATATATATTAATGATTTAGATGAAGGGATTAAAAGTAACATTAGCAAATTTGCAGATGACACAAAGCTGGGTGGCAGTGTGAAATATCAGGAGGTTGTTAGGAGAATGCAGGATGACTTGGACAGGTTGGGTGAGTGGGCAGATACATGGCAGACGCAGTTTAATGTGGATAAATGTGAGGTTATCCACTTTGGTGGCAAGAACAGGAAGGCAGATTACTATCTCAATGGTGTCAAGTTAGGAAAAGAGGAAGTACAACGAGATCTAGGTGTCCTTGTTCATCAGTCACTGAAAGTAAGCACGCAGGTACAGCAGGCAGTGAAGAAAACTAATGACATGTTGGCCTTCATTACAAGAGGAGTTGAGTACAGGTAAAAGAGGTCCTTCTGCCGTTGTACAGGGCCCATGTGAGACCACACCTGGAGTATTGTGTTCAGTTTTGGTCTCCAAATTTGAGGAATAACATTCTTGCTATTGAGGGAATACAGTGTAGGTTCACAAGGTTGATTCCTGGGATGACAGAATTGTCATATGTTGAAAGATTGGAGTGACTGGGCTTGTATACACTGGAATTTAGAAGGATGAGAGGGGATCTGATTGAAACATATAAGATTAGGTAGATAGATAGATAGATAGATAGATAGTTAGATACTTTATTCATCCCCAAGGGGAAATTCAACATTTTTCCAGTGTCCCATACACTTATTGTAGCAAAACTAATTACATACAGTATTTAACTCAGTATAAATAAGATAAGCATCTAAAATCACACTCCCAAAAAGCATTAATAAATAGCTTTTAAAAAGTTCTTAAATAGTTTACTAAAGTGCATTGAGTGGTAACTTAAGCTTATTAAGGGATTGGACACGCTAGAGGCAGGAAACGTGTTCCTGATGTTGGGGGAAGTCCAGAACCAGAGGCCACATTTTAAAAATAAGGGGTAGGCCATTTAGAACAGAGTTCAGGAAAAACTTTTTCACCCAGAGTTGTGGATCTATGGAATGCTCTGCCTCAGAAGGCAGTGGAGGCCAATTCTCTAGATGTCTTCAAGAAAGAGTCAGATAGAGCTCTTAAAGATGGCAGAGTCAGGGGATATGGGGGGAAGGCAGGAAAGGGGTACTGATTGTGGATGATCAGCCATGATCACATTGAATGCGGTGCAGCCTCGAAGGGCCGAATGGCCTACTTCTGCACCTATTGTCTATTGCCTTTCTGACACGCCTTTTCTATCTCCTGTTGTAATTTGTAGTCCACATCCCAGCTGCTGTTTGGAGGCCTGTATACAACTGCCATTAGGATCCTTTTACCCTTGCCATTTCTTAACACAACCCATAGAGACTCTATACATTCTGATCCTATGTCATCCCTTTCTAATGATTTAATATTATTTCTTATACACAGGTCCACACTATTGCCTCTGCCTACCAACCTCTCTTGCCGATACACCATATACCCTTGGACGTTCAACTCCCAATGGCAGCCATCCTTTAGCTAAATTTCAGAGATGGTCACAACATCATACTTGTGAATCTGTAGCTGAGTTTCAGGTTTGTCCATTTTACTTCTTGTACTGCATGCATTCTAGTACAACACTCTCAGTCTAGTATTTGTTGCTTTCTGTTTTAACTGCACCACACCTCTATAGCCCTGTAACTCACCCCACTGGCTGTGATTATGCCTCATCTCCTATCTGTCCTTTCTATCAACTCCGTTGCACGCTATCTTTGATTTGTTTCTGTTTTCCCCTTCCCCAGTCCCCCCTGCCAAATTAGTTTAACACCCGACCCCCCCCCCCCGCTCCCAACCCAACAGCTCTATTAAGCTTGCCCGCTAGGATATTAGACCCCTTTGGGTTCAGGTATAACCCGTCCTTTTTGTACAGGTCATACCTCCCCAGGAGAGGCCCCGGTGATCCAGGAATCTGAAGCCCCTAGTCCCTACACCTGTCTCTCAGCTATGCATTAATATGCCCAATCATGCTATTCTTGCACTCATTAGCATGTGGCACAGGCAGTAATCCTGAGATTACTGCCTATTGCTTGATAGTCAAATTCCTCTGTCTTCCACCAACATTTACCAAACCTCTCCAATAGTTTAGGACACCATGTTAGCACACATAATATTGGATCAATGTGATAAATTAAGGATATTATTGGAATATTGAGGCAGTGCATCATAAACCCAAATTGATTGAGACCTTTCAGTTATAGCAACCTGATGAAGATTTGAAGAAGATGTACTCTTTTGCAAACCACATAATATTTTCATGTGAAGAAACATCTTCCTAGAGGTCATAAAGGAAAACAAATTGTGCCTCGCTTCTGACTTCTTTAAGAACCTTGGATTAAAACACCAGAATCCGTCAGCTCCAACATAACTCCACCACCAGTCACATTTTTCCCTCTCCTTTCCTTTCTGCATTTTACTGTGCTTTTGTGACTCCCTGGCCTGCTCTTACACACGGCTCCCCACTCCCTATTCCATGGAACCTTCCCATACAACCGGAGGAAATGCAGCACATGTCCATTCACCTCTTCCCTCCCCTCCATCCAGGACTCAAACAATCAATCCACTTCTTGCAAGACAGACCACTGCGTTCAGAATTCATACATTTTGCCCTCAACTTTGGAGAAACCACAGTTCGGCTGATCATTTTGTAGAGTACCTGTGTTCATCTTACAGGGATGACATTGAACATTTTGTTGCCTGCCACTTTAATTCTCAATCCCACTGCCTTTCTGACCTATCAGTCTGTAGCCTTTTCTGTCATAGTGAGACCGCGTGGGTTTCCTCCGGATTCTCCGGTTTCCTCCCACAGTCCAAAGACGTACATGGTGGTAGGTTAATTTGTCATTGTACATTGTCCTGTGATGAAGCTAGGATCAAATCAAGGGATTGCTGGGTGTAATGATTCAAAGGGCAGGATGGGCCTATTAAATAAATAATCTAGAAGAACATCTTACCTTTACAACACTTTGGAATGAGCACTTCTCCAAATTCAGCTGAACTGCTCTCTCATTGTTTCCCATCATTGTGTTTATACCCCTTTCTCACCCCATTTCTTAAGAAGGCTGTGTACTAATATTCAGTAATTATGCTCCTTATCGCCTGGTGTGTCTTAACCTTCCTCCATAATTTTTTTTTCTTACACCTCACTCCTACTCTCAGCTCTTCTTTGAAAATTGACACCCCTCCTTTCTCCCCCCCCACCTGCAGTTTTAAGGAAGGGGTCATTGATTTGAAATGTTGACAGATTCCTCTCTCCACAGAGGTTGCTTCACTGGTTGAGTTCTTCCAGCATTGCTGTTGTGGTTTTCGATTCCAGCATGTTACGCCTTCATAACTATTGCTTATAAAAGCTGGATTCACATCTTTCCATGAGCACTTTCTTTCTTGTACCACCAAAGTGCTATAAATAATTTATTAACTCTTGTGGTTTTAGTCATAGAGTCACACAGCACATAAACAGGCTCCGCATTAGAACCATATCCTTCTATGCTTCACCTATCTATCCATCTCTCTAACAGCCTCTTAAGTGCTGTAATTATATTCCATTCTACAACCTCCTCTGGTAGCACATTCCAGATATCAATTACACTCTCTGTAACAAACTTACCTTAAACCATCTTTCATCTTAAATCTTTGCCCTAAGGCTTTTGATATCCCTATTATGTGAAAAAGATTTTGACAATTTACCCTATCTTGTCTCTCATAATATTATCTCAGACTTCATCATTCAAGGAAAATCAAGCCCAGCACATCCAATCTCTCCCCATAACTAAAGTACTCTAGTAAGTAGTGGAGTAAGTACTCCACTAAAGTACTAAAGTACTCCACTCGATCATGGTGAATTGCCTTGGTATTCTCCCCAGTGTAATCGGAGCCATCCTATAACCGGGTGACCAGAACTGCAAACAATACTTCAAGAGCAGCCTGAAGTGTCGAACTGCAGATGAAGTTCACAGCTAGTACAGTCGACTCATCGTGTTTAAAAGTTACATCTGGAGAAAACTAAGGAAAGCCAAGCAGACAAAATGCTGGAGGAACTCAACAAATCAGTCAGCATCTCTGGAGGCAGATGCTGTCTGACTTGCTGAGTTCCTGTAGCATTTTTTGTTTCTTGCTCTATATTTCCAGCTTCCGCAGAATATCTTGTGTCAATGGAAAGCTGTGTTTTTTTGTGTGCCAATGTGCAAGCTCAACTCCATGACACATTAAGGTAGTGTCAACAACATTGTATACAGTGCTGCGCAGAAGCCTTAGGCACCTTGGGTTGTTTATATAGTTCCAGATGGTATGGCCTAAACAGAGCCTTAATCTCAACATCATTAACGATGTTGGGCATTACCTGGAGAGACAGAAGCAAGCGAGACAGTCAAAGTCTGCAGAAGAACTGTGGCAAGTTCTCCAAGATACTTGGAGCAACCTACCAGCCAATTGTCTTGTAGAACCGCATGACAATGTACTTAAGAGAAATGATGTAGTTTTAAAGGCAAAGGGTGGTCATACAAATTGATTTGATTTCGTTTTTCTTACTGTTTACTGCTCTTTTTAGTATTGTTTTCGATGTCTAGAAATTGTTCATTTCATTATTCAAAGTATCTTTGCTTTGTAGGATTTTTTTTACATGTGCCTAAGACTTTTGCATGGTACTGTATGTCATAGACATTTAACATTTGCTTCGTGTTTCACTTTCCCAATGCCGATAAGAGGTCATCAAGCTGAAACGTCAACTCTATTTTCCTCTCCACAATTGTTCCTTGGCCTTCTGAGTATTGCCAGCATTTTCTGTTTCTACTTTACACTGTTCTGGTAGATTTTACCTTTATTTCCAGATCTTTTATTTTTAAGGTTTTGTCAGATAAATGAAAAATTGTCATTCATAGAAACCATTGAGTGTTCATTTCTATGAGATAGGGACAGGAGTTTTTGGAGATCAGTTTGAGAATAAGACAACCTCGTTATATCCATTAACCAGCATAACATACCAACCAACTGATCCAGACAATTCCACTCCATGGAGGGCAAGATCAAAGTTTCTAATTCGGACTTTCATGTGATTCTGGATATAATACAGCTTGTATCGTGTTCAGCATTTATAACAAAGGTAAAGAATGTAACTAGTTGTCAACAGATTGCTGGGACATTCCATTCAATCTACAACAAAAGTTCAGGTCAATCAGAATTTCACTGTTAAGAGAAGCTAAAGAATGGCTTTTACAAATATCAATTTAAATATGAAACAAGAATAGTTTTAAAAAAAAGTGAGGACGATTACTCTCAGAGCCTGGTGAATTGGTAGAAAAGAAGTTCGAAGATTCGAAGTACATTTATTATCAAAGTAAGTGTGCAGTACACAATGCTGAGATTGGTCTTCCCACGATAGCCATGAAACAAGGAAAACTAAGGAACCAGTTCAAAGAAAAAACATCAACCCCCCCCCCCCAGCGCAAAAAAAAACAATTTGTACCAACAGCAAAAAAAAAATGAGTGAAAGACACAGAGTATAAAACACCAAACCACAATTCCATCAAAAGAGTCCAGGCATATTCAATTCAGCCCAGTTCAGCTCAATCTAGCACTGTGTTCATTATCTGCAGGCTTCTAAGCCAGTCTGCCCTGATCAAAATCATACAAAATAGGAACAGAAAGGGGAACAACCAGAAACCAGACACATGTAATAATGTGAACTACGGAGTCCAATCCATAAGCTGCATCGATTGAAATCTTACCAAGTCCCAAGCCTCCGGCACAATGCTCCAGCAGCATCAAACGATCAAACGTGAGGAAGACACAGACTGTTCATATGCAGGCACCTTCCTCTGGGAGCAGCCGGCGAGGGTGGGGGGGGGAGGAGAGAGAGAAAGAGGGAGAAAGTGAAAGAGAGAGAGAGGGAGAGATAGAGAGAGGGAGGGGGAGAGGGGTATGGGGAGAGAGGAAGAGAGTGTGAGAGAGAGAGAGAGAGAGAGAGAGAGAGGAAGAGAGTGAGTGAGAGAGAGAGAGAGAGAGAGGAAGAGAGTGAGTGAGAGAGAGAGAGAGAGAGGGTGGGGGGAGAGATATCACATGCTGGTAGACGGCCCTGAACACCAGCCTGCCTCCTGATTTCATCCCCATTGATTTCAATCTTCCTTGACACCTTAATCTACAAGATCGGAAATGGGGTCAATCATGGGCTTGCATCCTGTCTCCAGGTCTCTTGGCCTCCAGGCCACACCCATCACTCACCTAACTCCCTCACAGAGAGCAAAGCCTCCAGTTTGTTTTGCTTCATTATCATAGATTTTGCTGAAGTATCTATATTTGTTTGTACATGTCGTAAATATGAACTCAAATCTTCTCAATGACTTTGGCCGCAGGCATTGTCACTTCCCTTTCAACACTTGGATTACTGTTGGGCTTCCTCCTGAACAGAAGCAGGCATCCTGTTGTTCAGAAACTACATCTGGCTCTTTATGGTCTTGTGTGCAGACTCTGAATCAAATTTATTGTAGCTGTCTTTTTTCCCTGCAGCTGGAGAAGAGCAGCAAATAATGTATCATCTCATTACGTAGGTGCACAGATGTTTCACCAGTCGTTGTCAAACTGATCATCCTGGTTATATAAAATAAATGTAAAGGGTTGAATCACTGGCAGTTCCATGACTGTTTTGAAGAGGTCAACTGTCAGTGCTGTAGTTTACACAAAAAAAATGAGGCTGAGAAAAGGATGCTGAAAACAATCGGCTGGACATTTGTGGAAAGAGACAAAGTTAATGGTTCAGATCCAGGACCATCAAGTTCAAGTTTATCGGCATTCAATCATATACATGTATACAGCTAAACAAAACATTGTTCCACTGGAGCCAAGGTGCAAATCACAATACGTACACTATAGCACATACAATAACATTGATGTAATAATATTAACAGATAATAAAAAATATTTTGTACATGTACAAGTTGACATAAATTGCATTTCTGACACATAGTGAAATATACAACAGTACAATGCTACAGGTGTTGTCAGAAGTAAACTGTACCAGGAAGTTGCAAGGTGTATTAGAAATCTCACAGTCTGGGGAAAGAGGTCATTGTGCACCCTAATAGTCCTTGTTCTTGTACTGTGATACCTGTTGCCTGATGGTAGGAGGTCAAAGAGATTGTGAGGGCTATTTCAAGGGCAAAGAGACAATTTCGAATGAGGTTGGAGGTGACATCGGATGTACGGCAACTCTGGCAGGGTCTGCAAGACGTTACTTCCTACAAAGCGAAATCCAATAGCATGAATGGCAGCGATGTTTCACTACCAGATTAATTCAATTACTTCCATGCCCACCTTGAAAGGGAGACTATAACCTACAGCTGTGAATATCCCTGCTGCACCCAGTGACCCTGTGATCTTTGTCTCAGACGCCGAGATTAGGCTTCTTTAAAGGGGGTGAACAATTGCAAGGCAGAAGGTCCCGATGGAGTACCTGGTAAAGCTCTTAAAACATGTGCCAACTAACTGGTGGGAGTATTCAAGGACATTTTCAACCTCTCACTGCTACGGGTGTAAGTTCCCACTTGCTTCAAAAAGGCAACAATTATACCAGTGCCTGAGAAGAATAATGTGAGCTGCCTTAATAACTATCGTCCGGTAGCACTCACATCTACAGTGATGAAATGCTTTGAGAGGTTGGTCATGACTAGACTGAGCTCCTGCCTCAGCAAGAACCTGGACCCATTGCTATTTGCCTATTGGCACAATAGGTAAACGGCAGACACAATCTCAATGGCTCTCCACATGGCCTTAGACCACCCGGACAACACAAACACCTATGTCAGGATGCTGTTCATCGACTATAGCTCAGCATTTAACACCATCATTCCCACAATCCTGATTGAGAACTTGCAGAACCTGGGCCTCTGTACCTCCCTCTGCAAATGGATCCTCGACTTTCTAACCAGAAGAAAACAATCTGTGCAGATTGGTGACAACACCTTCTCCTCATTGATGATCAACACAGGTGCACCTCAGGGGTGTGTGCTCAGCCCACTGCTCTACTCTCTATATACCCATCACTGTGTGGCTAGGCATAGCTCAAATACCATCTATAAATTTGCTGATGAAACATCCATTGTTTGGTAGAATCTCAGATGGAGACAAGAGGGTGTACAGGAGTGAGATATGCCAACTAGTGGAGTGGTGTCACAACAACAGCCTTGCACTCAACATCAGTAAGATGAAAGAGCTGATTGTGGATTTCAGGAAGGGTAAGACAAAGAAAAACATTCTAATCCTCATTGAGGGATCAGAAGTGGAGAGAATGGGCAGCTTCAAGGTCCTGGGTGTCAAGATCTCTGAGGACCTAACCTGGTCCCAACATATCGATGCAGCTATAAAGAAGGCAAGACAGCAACTATACGTCATTAGGAGTTTGAAGAGGTCTAGTATGTCAACAAATACACTCAAAAACTTCTACAGGTGTATATTGGACATTCTGACAGGCTGCATCTCTGTCTGGTATAGTGGGGCTACTGCACAGGACCAAAAGAAGCTGCTGAGGGTCATAAATTTAGTCAGCTCCATCTTGGGTACTAGCCTACAATGTACCCAGGACATTATCAGGGAGCAGTGTCTCAAAAAGGCAGCGTCCATTATTAGGGACCTCCAGTACCCAGGGCATGCCCTTTTCTCACTGTTACCATCAGGTAGGAGATACAGAAGCCTGAAGACACACACTCAGCGATTCAGGAACAGCTTCTTCCCTCTGCCATCCAATTCCTAAATGGACATTGAACCTGTGAACACTACCTCACTTTTTTAATATATATTATTTCTGTTTTTTTGCACAATTTTAATCTATTCAATATATGTATACTGTAATTGATTTACTTATTTTATTTCTTATTTGTTTTTCTTCTTCTTCTATGTCATCAAGTTGCTGCTGCCAAGTTAACAAATTTCATGACACGTGCCGGTGATAATAAACCTGATTCTGATTCTGATTCTGAGATAGGAGGGGTCTTTGACAATGCTGAGGTCTCTTCAGCAGGGTTCCAGATATTTGTCAGGGTCCTGGAACTGAAAAATCAACCTTGTTTCTCTTTCTACAGCTGCTGTCTGACTTACTGAGCATTTCCAGCATTTTCTGTTATTATTTTAGATTTTCAGCATCTGGAATTTTTTTTGTTTTTCAGTCGAGACGTACTTGTGCATCTGGAAAACCGCCTGGAGAAAGCAGTAGCGTTTTTATTCGATTAAGGCACCTTGGTGAAGAGAGCAGTGAATGTACAGTGCTTACATGTCCTCATTCCTTTGGAAGTATCACACTGTGTTGAACATCAGCTTACATTTCAACAAATTGAGCAGGAAGCTACGAGGAAAGGAGAAGCGAAAAACAACTCACTTGTTTTCATCATTTGAATGCAAATTTGCATTGTTTGCAAAAAACATGAAGAGTGGTTTCCATTACTAAAACAATTCAGAGTGGAGATCTGGATATTGAGAACCCCAAAAAAATGTAATAGGGAAAATGCCAAAAGCGCTTGCAAGACATTTCTGAGATTTCAGAAAAGGCAACATTATCATCTTCATTTACTTATTTAGAGATAGTGATCCATTTGGCCCGATGAGCAGGTGCCACCAATTAACCCGCTAACCCATATACCTTTGGAATGTGGGAGGAAACCAGAGCACGCAGAGGAAATGCATATAGAGACGGGGAGAATGTACAAGCTCCTTACAGACAGCAGTGGAATTGAACCCAGGTTGCTGGCACTGTAACAGCATTATGCTGAAATCTTGACACTCAATTCTAGCACTTGCCAAAGTGAACCGAGTTGGAGCAGAACTTGACCTCGCTGATCTGCAGGTCAAGGGCTTGTGGGCTTTTAAATACAGATTTTTGGTGACCAAAGTAGAAAACCTCGAAAAGAAGGAATCTATGCTAAGAACTTCCCTTAAATGTACTGGAGAGCACAATCCTAACAAAAACGAAAGAGAATGATGATTTTTATTGGACATCAGTATAGGCAACAGTTTTAATATCATTGACATATGCCAAGAAATCTATTGTTTTGTGGCAGCAGTATGATGCAAGACATACACCATAAGCTACATATATGGATTTATTGAGTATACCTGCAAGAAAATGAATCTTGGGGTTGTATATGGTGACATATATGTACTTAGATACTGAATATACTTTGAACTTTGAAATTTAAAGATGAATAAATAAATACTGCAAAAGAGGAATAATAATAACTTATTTATAGAGTGCTCTTCATACAAACAATATAGTTTAAATCGCTTTACAATGGGATAAACTAGGAAAATTAAAGCCAAAATGATGTTAGTTTAAAGCAAAGTTAATAGGTTTGGAGCTGATGTTTAAAAGTGCCAAATGAGTTTTAGGTTTTGAGTTCCACACTTTCGGAGCTCAGTTAAATAAAAAGCCTACCTGCCAATTTTTTTTTTAATTTTGAGGGAGATTATTTAAATTTAAGAGTCTGGCAGGAAGAAGACGAGAGCTGGAACAGGATTATAAAATGAAAGTGATTCTGTAATGTACTCTGATCCTAGATCCTTGAGAGTCTAAAAAACAAGCAAGAGAAGTTTAAAATCAATTCCTAAAGATACAGGAAGCCTAGGTAGTTCTAAGGTAAGGACATGTTCGGCACAGCTTTGTGGGCCAAAGCCCTGTATTGTGCTGTAGGTTTTCTATGTTTCTATGAAGCCAGTGCAGAGCAGTTAGGATAGAAGTGATAAGTCCCCTCATTCTAGATTTTGTTAAAAGTTTCAAGTCAGGTTTTAGTGCAAACCTCAGCATGGAGACAGCCCTTACCTAAATTGTCAGCCACCTTAGGCTCAGTCTGAGGCCAACAGGGTTTCATTTCCATTTCTCCTATATCGAGGTGCTGCCCTCAACACAATTGACACAACGTTCTCCTAGTTTGCCTTCAGAATTGTGTTGGCCTTTCTTGTAGCACCCTTAATTGGTTTTGCCCATATATCTGGGAAAGAAAAAAATTTGACCGTCTTGGAGACCATTTTTCTAAGAGATATGATGTACCTTTTGGTGTTAAAACAGCATCGTTCTGAATGAGTTGAAGTCTGTCAATAGATTGCTTTGGAAGATCTGTAAAAAAGTGCATTACAGTAATCCAGTCTGTTATGAATTAGTTGTTCAGCATTATTATGAGACAGTAATGAAATACCATTGCAATATTTCTTAAGTACAGAAATACTGCTCTGTTCGCTTTCTTTATGTAGGATTTAAAATTCAAATCTGAATCAAGGATACAACCCAAGCTAGTTACTTCTGGCTTTACAATGGGAGCCAAGTTCTGAAGTTTATTAAGAAGTTTATTGCTTTTGGCTTTGGAATCAGTCAAAAGTATTTCAGTTTTATCTTCATTTCAGTTTTAGGAAATTATTGCTCATCCATTTGTTTATTGCAGCCATACCAGAAGTCAGGGAAGGTAGGGTGAAATCATTGTCAGGCTCAACCAAAATTTACAATTTTGTGTCATCTGCATATATTTGGAATTCAAGTTTATGTTCTCTAATGGTGTCTCCTAAAGGGATCACGTATAAGGAGAAGAGAAGGGGACCAAGACAGCTTCCCTGAGCAACACCAAAACGTACATCATATCTCTTAGAAAAATGGTCTCCAAGACGGTCAAATTTTTTTCTTTCCCAGATATATGGGCAAAACCAATTAAGGGTGCTACAAGAGAGGCCAACACAATTCTGAAGGCAAACTAGGAGAATGTTGTGTCAATTGTGTTGAGGGCAGCACCTCGATATAGGAGAAATGGACATGGAAACCCTATTGGCCTCAGTCTGAGCCTAAGGTGGCTGACAATTTAGATAAGGGCTGTCTCCATGCTGAGGTTTGCACTAAAACCTGACTTGAAATTTTTCAAGAATCTGGCTTCCACTTGGAAAGTCGTTGAGTTGGTTAATTACTTTCACAAGAACCTTGCCCAAGAAAGGAAGATTTGATATAGGCCTGTAGTTAGCTGGTAACTCACTATCAAGGGATAGTAAGGTAATGCTCATGGGTTCACAGACAATTCAGAAATCTGATGGCAGAAGAGAATAGGCTGGTCCTAAAATGAGAGGAGAAGAAGCTCCTGTAGCTCTTCCCTGATAGTAGTAATGAGAAGAGGACACATCCAAGATGGCAAGGGTCTTTAATAACAGATGCTGCCTTCTTGTGTCCCCATCTTTGGAAGATGTCCTCGATGGTGGGGAGCCCTGTACCCATGATGGAGCTGTCAGAGTCTGCCAGTCTCAGCAGCCTCTTGTGTTCCTGTGAACTTTATAAGAAAATACTTTGAGCAACAGCCCTCTTGTTACTGTGGATCAGAGGGGAAAGGGGTTAATCAGGTAAGAAATGCCATCCTTAGGCAACCAGCTGATTCTTCCTGGCTTGAGATCAAAAGAGTCGGCAACAATGATTCCCATTTTGCAGCCTCATGCAATGGAGCACAAGTATGTGCCTTCATGGATTTTTAACATCCGTTGATCTACCATTCTGAATAACATTGGAAATCCCATGCCTCTTTCAATCACTCATAAGACTAGATAATAATCTGTTTTAAAATATCATGTCATAATTGAGATCTGCATGGATCATCTTTCTCATTTTGTTCTGAACTTTTGTGCTAATATCTGAGATCAGCCTCATTACAATTCACGGTCAAGTGCCAGAGACATGGAAGATTTCTCTTATTCAGGTCTTACACAGAAAGAGGAAATGAATGGGTAGATTTAAAGATGTCCAGCATCTAAAAGAGCACACATTGAGTAATTTTTAAGTGGGAAAGAGGCATGTATCAGAGGAAGAAGTTGAATAGATGAACTTGTAGATGGGGCTAAAGTTCAAAATAAATTTGTTATCAAAGATGTCACCATATACAACCCTGAGATTCATGTTCTTGTGGACATACTCAATCAATCTATAGAATAATAACCAAAACAGAATCATTGAAAGACCGCCCAACCTGATTATTCAACCAGAGTGCAGGACAACAAGCTGTACAAGAAAAAGAAAGAAGTAATAATAAATAAATAGATAGATAAATAAACAAACAAACAAGCAAGCAAACGATAAATATCAAGAACATGAGATGAAGAGTCCTTGAAAGTGAGTCCATAGATTGTGGGAGCATTTCTATGATGGGGCAAGAGAAGTTGAGTGAGGTTATCCCCCTTTGGTTCAAGAGCCTGATGGTTGAGGGGTAGTAACTGTTCCTCAATCTGAGGCTCCTCTAGCTTCTTCCTGATTGCAGTAGTGAGAAAAGAGCATGACCTTACTGGTGGGGATCCCTAAATATGGATGCTGCTTTTCTGCAACAGCATTTCATGCAGATATGCTCAATGGAGGGGAGGGCTCTACCCATGTTGGACTGGGCTGTAACCACTACTTTTTGTTTAGGATTTCCCCTCAAAGGCATTGGTGTTTTCATATCAGGCTCTGATGCTGCCAGTCAATATACTCTCCACAACACATCTATGGAAGTTGGTTAATGTTCTAGCTATCCGCAAACTCTTAAGGAAGTAGAGGCACTGCCATGTTTTCTTCATAGCTGGCTAGAGAAAATCTTTAAGGTCTGCAACAGGAGATGAGGATTCCTACAACAATAAAAGCTTCAGGTCCCAAGGTGATCATCTATGAAATATATCCACAGTGTTAATACACCTGGAAGAAATTGAAAATAGCAGCTACCATGACAAAGACATAAAACCCACTATATTATTAAACCACTTTCATACGGGAAAGTGACCTTAATGCACAGCGATTAGAAAGGACACACAATTACGAAATTCTATTGGGCACCATGCAGCATAGAAGTTTAATATCTAATGTGTTGTGACCTTTGGAACTTCTTGATGTCAGTGTCCATGAGCAAGGTGAACTCAAAGAGCTGGCCTGGGGTTCAAGAAGGACTGTTGATAGAGGGGTAATGGCTAGTGGATGGAATGATGAGAATGTGAAGTCTGAGGTAGAGCCACATCAAGGAATAAGGGAAAAACTGCACCCAGGCCCCAGCGCTGGGATCCAGAGGCCAGGATGCAGTCTGATAACTAAAACCCTCCCCCATCCACCTTCCCCTTTAAAATCTTTTGGAAACAAGCCTCAAATCCACTGTGAGGGCCAGAAAAGCACGTAATAGTGAAGATGGTAGATGTGTTCCAAAAGGCATTGCATACCTTGGTTACCACTGCACACAATCCACTTCAAGCAAAAGCATAGCATACAAATAGCAGACAAAAAGATGCAGACTTCTGGGTGTCAGTCTTGTATATTGACTATAATTATAATTTCCTCCCTCTCAAAAAGTGTTCACAAACTCTACCCAAAAGTAGCTACAGCTCTCACTTATAACCTCTCATTGCCGATTTGAATTCCACCCCATTGTTTCATAGTACTTCAGTAAATGATTGTTGCTTGTTAGTTTCATCATTCCCACAGGGGAGAGATCCTTACTGAGTTTTACAATGTGCAATTGTGGCAATTGCAACTTCTTTCACTCTCGTTAAAGGATAAGACAACCTTGAATGCGTGGCTGTCAGTCTCTTTTACCCTGAATGATTTTGAAGAACTGCAGCTTCTTGGAGATTAGGCTATACAGAGGGTCATGAATGAGAGAAAGAGCAAGTAAATCACCAGGTTGCAATTTTGTACCAGGTGCTGGAGGGAATGCCGTTGCACAGTCATATATTGAGACTACACACAAGGCTCGAGGAGTGGAGAAGCCTGCAAGATTTTGACATAAAATGTAGGATTCTAGATCTTGATGACTCCATCCTAAAACGTTCTGAATATCAAGTGTAGGAGCCATGTATCTATTTTCTGTCTGTTTGTATTGTATTTTGTGTTGCACAATTATTATGGATAATTTGTTCTGGGTTGGGGCATGTTAGAAGCAAATGAGCATAGTTATGTATTCCTGCTTTGTCTTTAGTCAGTTTTAGTCAGGTTAGAGGAGGGGGTAGGTCTGTCACGTTTGTTCCTAATCAACACAAACAGCGAGGCTAAAAATGCTAGCACGTATTTATTCACAGGACACTCCAGTAACGGCTCCAGCTCAACACGAGCGCGTGCAACCAGCTCCCCAGCATCACTTTGAGTTCTGGGAGAACTGCCCACATTGCATACTGGAAATTGAAGTTCTTTATTATGCACACACGTAATAACTCAAGGCCATGGGAATAATATTTTTGTTAACCATTTCACACTAATGCTTAAGTATGTTTGAACACGCTCAGACTGCTTGTTTTGTTATATTGCTAGTTTTAGTTTCATCAGTTTTTTTATTGTTACTAGACAGCCCATTTTGCTAGTTTCTTAGTAAGGGATCGGATGTACTTTCTTCAATTCAGAAATGTGTTATTTCTGGAGCACGCTATACAGTGTCAAGACACCATACTTATTCTCTGAGCAGTTTCAGGTTGTCTTAAAGTAACTGCCACACCAAACATTGACATAAGTTCTAAGCAGTGCCAAAATGGTCCAGCAAATGGCAGCTGAGGTAAACTAAACCATTGATCCCAAGAGCAGGTCCATGCTGAAACTCTTTTTGCCGTGGAGCATGTGCGACTTCAGAAGTATCTGCAAGGTTGTTTCCCATTCCAAAAGCCGAAGGGGTGCTGATAACTTTCGCACTGATGTGTGTCTGCTGAGTTCCAGACCTGATGAAACCGATACTTCATGCGGTTTCATTAGACTTTGAGGAAACCCTCAGGTAGGAATTCCATTGTTGATGCACTACTGAGGTGAAATGGTACTCAGCGGAAGGTGTGCAAATGTATTATAAGCCGGGGCTGAACATATCAACATCCTTTTTGTTATAACTCAGTACCATTCCATTACTTTGTGACATGGCTACACCTCAAAAGTACTACAATGGCTGTAAAATAGTCTGAGCTATCATAATGTCCTGATCAGCATTGTACAAGTCCAAGTTCAGCTTTTATCCAGCAGGACACAAAGAGTTGATTTTAGTTCACTTTTTATCAGTTCCAAATATAAACTCCAATCTAATTAGCATCAGCTGGAATTAACAACTGCTGACTGGGTAATCAACTTTGTACAGATTGAAAATCATCATGCCAATCATATAATAACATTCAAATCTGGAATAATTAACAAATCGGTTTTCAACTACAATCTCATGCAATGCAGTTGAAGGAGAAATTTTTAAAATGTGATCTCTTAAAGAGCATTTAGCTCACTCACTCTGTCAATATGCCTAAATAATTCTCATCTTTGTCTGTGAGTTTTATTAGCATAGACAAGTTATTGTAAAACAAAACTGAACATGTTGTACAGCCCTCAAATTATTCTTTAGAGAAAGGTCAGTTAGAAGGAGTTGTTTTTACTCTATATTGTTGTTATTTGATCATTATAAAACACACATTGCAGGGTGCTTCCATAAGTATAAAGCATGTATTATAATTGTGCTGTCACAAGCCAATTGCCTAAAGCTTTGTAGAGTGTTAGTTAAGGTAATTATACATATTTTATCCTCTCAATGCATTCCAATTTTTCTGAAGCATTTAGATATTTGCAGAGCCACTTACAGATCAAAATATAGATATACTGAGTTCTCTCATGTACAGGGACTGCTACCGTAGCAAAAATATGATTGTAAGACAAGTGGTGTATCATCAGCCTCCCCCAGACCCACCCAGCATCACCACCAACTTTTCTTAGCTTGGTTGGATCCACTAAAAATCTAATGGGAATCATAGAACAAAGAACAGCAGAGCACAGAAACGAGTCCATTGGCCCATGATTAAATTAGTTCCATTTGAGGCTCCTCTGTCTACTATCTTACTAGGATTAGGACAATTCCAAAGTTTTACAAGGTCAAATTCCTGGACGTTCACTTGAAATAGTCACCATTGATGCTACCTCACCACCTGAAAATCTGTAACTAGTTTCAGTTAAATTTGTTCATAGCTTCCAGTTTTAGGTAACCCTTCCTTTTAGTGGACTTAGTGCACCCAAGTCCATAACTTGGGTCCTTGGAGCCCTTGTTTGATGGTATTGATCTGTGGCATAAAGATGGTTGGGAACCCCTGCTCCAGTGGGGTTTCCCTCTCCAACCCTCTCTTTCTGATTCACAGAACCAGAAAAGGGTCCACTTGGACAAGCCTGCCCATACATCTATGATGTCCATTTACCTTAATTCCATTTGCCTGCTTTAGACCCTCTTCCCTTCAGAATTTTCCTATTAAAGTACATGTTCAAATGATTTTAAACATTATCATTGTGTCTTCCTCCACCTCCTTTGGCACTACGGTGGCATAGCGGTTAGCACGATGCTATTAGACCTTGAGGCGTTCCAGAGTCTGGAGTTCAATTCCAGCAACGTCTGTGAGAAGCTTGTACACTCTCCCCGTGAACCGCATAGGTTTCCTCTGGCTGCACCAGTTTCCTCCCACAGATCAAAGATGTACCAGTTAGTAGGTTAATTGGTCATTGGCAAGTGATGAGACTTTCATCACCAGCAGCTGCGTGCTGAACCAGACCGCCAATAGGTACGTCCCTACACTCTGAGGTAGGGATGCTTTTGGGCCACTATCTGGGCCACCTGGCACAACAGATTCCACAGTCTTTTCCCCCACCTCCAAACAACACTTATAATCTGTGATTCCATCATCAGTAACATCAAGTCAAAGCTTTATATGACTGCTTTTCCCGGCGCTGAAGTCTCTGATATAATGCTAACTCATTTAAGTGCTGTGTTGTACGATATGGGTGATCACGGTCTTGACTGTGATTGGTCTTGACAAATTTTTCTACAAGAGAGGTTTGTGATTACTTTCTTCTGGGCAGTGTCTTTACAAGATGGGTGACCCCAGCCATTTATCAATACACTTCAGAGACTGTCCACCTGACGTCAGTGGTCGCATAATGAGGACTTGTGATACTCCCCTCTTGTTCATACGACCATCCACCACCTGTTCCCATGGACTCACATGACCCTCATGTGAGTCTAATCAGGTGCTACCCTTTGCCCAAGGATGACCTGCAGGCCAGTGGAAGCAACAGGGCTTTACACCTGCTTTGTTAGAAATGTATCCCCACCCCACCACCCAAGCTAACTGACTACCCCACTATAAAAGGTATCATAGTTTGACTTTCTAAAGATCAGCGACAAGGGTATTTTTATCTCCAGACCAATTCCTATGCTTGGCTGTGGCCCTGGGCATTTCAGCAGGCTCCTAAATCTACTTTAGGAACATGTCATATTTTTCAAACCTGATGGTCTTCATCCAAACAGTCTGAGCTCACAGTCTGCAAAATTATTCCACTGCACTTTGCCAAACCCATGCGTATGACTATTTCCAATCAATAGTGCATGTGATCCATCCCAAGCTAATTCTTCCTCACCTTCCACCAGTTCTGTGAATATTACGTATCCTACTCAGACCATTGTCACTGGCAGGGCCCCCAGATAGGACAACCATATTAAAGGCATTAACAGAAATAAACTACTTTTAAAATCTACCCCTCCTGTTGCACCACTCCAAGCTACTGTGTTTAAGCTAGCTCTTCAAAATGTGGAATCCCTTTCAAGTAAGTGTTTCATCTTACTGATTTATTACCTTCACAGACCTTGATCTTACATTCTTCACTGAGATCTGGTAAAAGCCAAATGAATGCAGCCACTTATCTGAACTGGGTCCCCTGACAATGATATTTTCACATAACAAGGCCTAGTCAAGGAGGTGGCAGGCTTGCCACCATGTTCAAAAAGTATTTTAGGTGCAATCTACTGTCTGTCAACAATTTTTCAAGTTTTGAGGTGCATATGTTTAAAATTTGTGGTTTGGAGCCTGTGATCCGCATTATCATCTAACACCCTCCTAAATCCAATTTCTCTTGGAATTCTCAGAATTCTTATCCTCTAGTTATTGAGCCTATTTTTCTAAGATTATTACAGAGAATAGTAGCGATTCAAGACTAAACTGACTGTTGAACCCTGCCCCAACCTATAATGTCCTCAGTCCAGCATTTGATACAAAATGTGAGAAATTTTCAATATTTTTCATCATCAAAATTACTTCCATCAGGGGCCGCATAGCTACAATACTGGTAACCTCTACAGCAAACCTCATAAATAAAGGCAATTGTGTCAAAATGTACAAATATTACCAACTCATAACTCTATAAGATTGTAAAAAGAGTAAACAATCTACTTGCTGTTGAGACCCTGTTCTTACCACACTCTTGAAGGATTCTTTTAATGTTTTTGATTCAGTTCAGAAAGTTATTAACAGTTCTCTTGAAACTGAAGGTTTTACAGATGGCTTCAAAACTATGGTTGGCAACCTTCTACTTAAAAAGCCAAATCTTGATAGTGAGGTACGAGCAAACTACAGGCCTATGTCTCTTCCTAGGCAAGATTTTTGAGGAAGTCATTTTCAACCAACTCAACAACTTTCTGAATGAGAACAATACTCTGGAAATTTTCAGTCAGGTTTTAGAGCAAACCACAGGATAGAGATGTCCCTTACTAAAGTTATCAGTGACCTTAAGCTCAACATTGATGTCAATAAGGTCCCAGTTCAAACTTATAAAATAAGAGAAAATCTGCAGATGCTGGAAATCTGAGCAACATACAAAGTGCTGGAGGAACTCAGCAGGCCAGGTAGCATCTAAGAAAAGAGTACAGTCAGTGTTTCGGGCCTAAACCCTTTGGCAGGACTGAAGAGAAAAGCTAGGGAATAGATTTAAAAGGTGGAGGGAGGGAAGAGAGAAACACAAAGCAATAGGTCAAAGCCGGAGGGGGAAGGATGAAGTAAAGAGCTGGGAAGTTGATTGGTGAAAGAGATGGAGATAGAACATAGAATAGTACAGCACAGTACAGGCCCTTCAGCCCATAATGTTGTGCTGACCCTTAAACCCTGCCTCCCATATAACCCCCCACCTTAAATTCCTCATATAACTGTCTAGTAGTCTCTTAAATTTAACTAGCGTGTCTGCCTCCACCACTGACTCAGGCAGTGCATTCCACGCACCAACCACTCTCTGAGTAAAAAACCTTCCTCTATTATCCCCCTTGAACTTCCCTCCCCTTACCTTAAAGCCATGTCCTCTTGTACTGAGCAGTGGTGCCCTGGGGAAGAGGCGCTGGCTGTCCACTCTATCTATTCCTCTTAATTTCTTGTATACATCTATCATGTCACCTCTCATCCTCCTCCCCAAAGAGTAAAGCCCTAGCTCCCTTAATCTCAGATTATAATGCATACTCTCTAAACCAGGCAGCATCCTGGTAAATCTCCTCTGTACCCTTTCCAATGCTTCCACATCCTTCCTATAGTGAGGCGACTAGAACTGGACACAGTACTCCAAGTGTGGCCTAACCAGAGTTTTATAGAGCTGCACGACTCTTAAACTCTATCCTTTGACTTATGAAAACTAACACTCCATAAGCTTTCTTAACTACCCTATCTACCTGTAAGGCAACTTTCAAAGAAGAAAGAAAAGGGGGAGGAGCACCAGAGGGAGGTGTTGTCTGGGCAAGAAGATAAGGTGAGAAAGGAAAGAGGGGTTTGGGAATGGTGAAGGGGGTGGGTGGGGGCATTACTGGAGGTTTGAGAAATCGATGTTCATACCATCAATTTGGAGGCTACCCAAACGGAACATAAGGTGTTGTTCCTCCAACCTCATCACGGCAGCGGAGGAGTCCATGGATGGACCTATCAGAACGGGAATGGGGAGTGGAATTCAGCAGGGAGTGGGTCCTTCCAGACCTTCAAGCCATGCCACCTCAACCCTGACTGACCCTAATCTAATCCAGAGACAATTTACAACGAACCAATTAACCTACCCGGTACCTCTTTGGACAGTGTAGGAAAGCAGAACTCCCGGGGAAAACCCACACATTCCATGGGGTGACATCTGAAAACTCCTTACAGAATAGCGTGGGAATTGAACATCCAGATCTACAAAAGCATTGGGCTAATCGCTGTCCATATTTGTACTTTTATCCCATTGTAAAGCATTTCAACTACATTACCTGTATGAAAAGTGTTCTAGAAATAAAGTTATTATTACTGTAAATTGCCCTGTGATTAGACTAGTGTTAAATAGGTGGGTTGCTGGGTGGTACTGCTCGTTGGGCCTGCTGTATCTTGAAATATTAAATACCTCCACGGGCAGATTGTTCCAGAGAGTCATTGAAGATCTTACCCGTCACACCTTCTTCAACTGGTAACTGGTAGTTGGCTTACTAATGTCACGTGTATGGAGGTGCAGTGAAAGGCTTTGTCTTGTTTGCCATCCCAGATCATTTCATCACATCAGTACATCAGGGCAGTTCAAGAGAAAAGCAATTACAAAATGCAGAATAGAGTGTTACAGTTGTAGAGTAGGCAGACAATATGTAGAGCTAGCTGAGGTAGATTGTGAAGTCAAGAGTCCATTTATCACGCAAGAGGTCCATCTAGTAGTCTTGTAGTACTGAGATAGAGGCTGTCCTTGAGAATGCTGTTAAGTTCTTTCAGGCTTAAGGTCTCTATTCTCACCTCAACTTATGGAAAAGATCCTGACTACCCTGGGATGTAGGTTTCAGCACACCTCTGTGATAGTGAAGACTGTCTGCAGTCTATGCTGCTCCTGATAATAAGGTATGAAGTTCAGATTTGCAACTAACTATTGTCATGAAATTACTGTGATATTTGAGAGGAAAGGCAGACTACAGAACTGGCTATTGTGTAAACTGCGCAGTAACATTGTAATAAAGCCCTGATAGGCTGGGCACATTCCACCCAGGGGTACACTTTGATCCGAGGTAGGCCATTTTTATCCAATCCATAGACAGCAAGTTTTCAAACTCTTTCAAGGACGAATAGATAAGATTCATGAGGATGTTGCTGAAGTAGAGAGTCTGAGCTATAAATGGTATGGTAGCGTGGGGCGGGGGTGGGGCGGCATGATAGCATTGTATAGCACAGAACTTTATAGTACAGGTGATCCGGATTCAACTTTCACCGTGGACTGTGAGGAGATTATACGTTTTCCCTGTGACTGTGTGGGTTTCCTCTGGGTGACCATAAGATATAGGACCAGAATTAGCCCATCAAGTCTGCTCCACCATTTCATCATGGCTGATCCAATTTTCTTCTCAACACCAATCTCCTGCCTTCTCCCCAAATCCCTTCATGCCCTGACTAATCAAGAATCTATCAACCTCTGCCTTAAATATACATAAAGACTTGACCTCCACAGCTGCCTGTGCCAAAGAATTCCACAGATTCAACACTCTCGGGTTAAAGAAATTCCTCCTCATCTCCATTCTAAAATGACGTCCCTCTATTCTGAGGCTGTGTCCTCTGATATTAGAATCTCCCACCATAGGAAACGTCCTCTCCACATCCACTTTATCAAGGCCTTTCAGCATTCAACATGTTTCAATGAGATCACCCCTTATTATTCTGAATTCTGGTGAACACAGGCCCAGAGCCATCAAACGCTCTTCAAATGAAAAGCCATTCAATCCTGGAATCATTTTCATGAACCTCCAGTTTTGGCACATTCTTTCTAAGGTAAAGGGCCCAAAACTGCTCCCAATACTCCAAGTGAGGCCCCACCAGTGCTTTATAAGGTCTCAACATTACATCCTTGCTTTTATATTCTAGTCCTCTTGAAATGAATGCTAACATCACATTTGCCTTCCTCACCACAAACTCAACCTGCAAATTAATCTTTAGGGAATCCTGCACAGGACTCCCGAATCTTTCTGTGCCTCAGATTTTTCTATCCATTTAGAAATTAATCAACCCATTAATTTTTTCAAGCAAAGGCATGAGCATATACTTCCTGACACTATATTCCATCTGCCACTTCTTTGCCCATTCTCTTAATCTGTCCAAGTTCTTCTGTAGCCTCCCTATTTCCTCAAAACTACCTGCCCACCTATTTTCGCATTGTCTGCTAACTTTGCAACAAGCCCATCAATTCCATCATCCAAATCACCGACTATAACAGAGAAGGGATTAGTCCCAACATAGACACCAGTGGAACACAATTCATCAACCAGAAACGGCTCCCTTTATTCCCACTCTTTGCCTCCTGTCAATCAACCATTGCTTTACCCATGCTAGAATCTTTCCTGTAATACCATGGGCTTGTAGCTTGTTAAGCAGCCTCATGGGTGGTACTTGGTCAAATGCCTTCAGAAAATTCAAGTACGCAACATCAGCTGATTCTCCTTTGTCTATCCTGCTTGTTATTTCCTCACAGAATTCCAACAGATTTGTTCTCTTGAGGAAACTATACTGACTACGGCCTATTTTATTATGTGCCTCCAAGCACTGAGTCCTCATCCTTAATAATCAATTTCAACATCTTCCCAATCACTGAGGTCAGACTAAATGGCCTATAGTTTCTTTTATTCTGCCTCTGTCCCTTCTTGAAGAGTGGGGTGACATTTTTAAATTTCCAGTTTTCTGGAACCATTCCAGAATCTACTTATTCTTGAAAGATCATTGGTAATGCTTCCACTATCTCTTCAGCCACCTCTTTCAGATCCCCGGGGCGTACACCATCAGGACCAATTGACTTAACTGCCTTCAAATCTTTCAGTTTCCAAAGAACCTTCGCTCTAGTAATGATAACTTCACACAGTTCATGACCCCTGACACCTGGAACTTACATCATACTGTTAGTGTTTTCCACAGTGAAAACTGATGCAAAATACTAATCAGTTTGTCCACCATCTCTTTGTCCCTCATTGCTACCTCTCCAGCAGTGTTTTTTTAGCAGTCTGATATCCACTCTCGCCTCTCTTTTATACTTAAATTACCTGAAGAAACTATTGGTATTCTTTTTAATTTTATTGACCAGCTTACTTTTGTATTCAATCTTTGCCTTCTTAATGTTTTTTCAGTTGCCTTCTGTTGGTATATAAAACCTTCCCAAGCACTTAATTTCCCATTAATGTTTGCAGTATTATATGCCCTTCCTTTGGCTTTTATGTTGGCTTTGTCTTCTCTTCTTAGCCACAGTTGTGTCATCTAGCCTTTAGAATACTTCTTCCTCATTGGGATGTGTACATCCTGTGCCTTCTGAATTACTTCCAGAAAATCCAGCCATTGCTTCTCTGCCAACATCCCTGCCAGTGTTCTTTTCCATCAATTCTGGCCAGCTCCTCTCTTATGTCTCTGTAATTTCCTTTACTCCACTGTAAAGCTGATACATTTGACTTTAGCTTCTTCTTCCCAAATTTTAAGAGTGAATTTGATCATATTATGATCACTTCCCTGAAATGTTCTTTAACCTTAAGCTCTCCAATTATTTCCAGTTCATTGTACAACACCCAATCCAGAATAACTATCTCTGAGTGGGCTCAACCATGAGCTGCTCTAAAAAGCCACCTCAGAGACATTCTAAGAACTTTGCACCAATCTGATTTTCCCAATCATATTGAAATCCCCATGACTATTGTAACATTGCCCTTTTGACATACTTTTTCAATCTCCCGTTGTAACCTGTAGACCACATCCCCAGACTCTCTGGGGTCTGCATATAACTTCCATCAGGATCCTTTTACCCTTGCAGTTCCTTAGCTCTATCCACAATGATTCAATACCTTCTGACCCTACGTCACTTCTTTCATTTTTTCCCAACAGTGCCACGCCACCCCCTGCCCTTTCGATACAATGTGTATCCTTGGACATTAAGCTCCCAGCTACAATCTTCTTTCAGCCACGATTCAGTGATGTCTGCAACATCATACCTGCCAATCTGTAACTGTGCTACAAGTTCATTGACCTTATTCCATAAACTGCATGCAGTTAAATATAACACCTTTCGTCCTGTATTCACGTTTTACAATTTTGTCCACCTTTTACATTGTGACTCATCCTCTTGACTACAATTTTGCCCTATCCTCAGCGTCTCCTTGCTAGGCGTCTCACTACACATTGCCTCTGTTTGTAAACCAGCTATCTCATCTTCAGCGCTATCACTCCAGTTCCCAACCCCCTGCCAAATTAGTTTAAACCCACCCAAATAACTCTACCCAACCTGCTCACATGGATATTTGTTCCCCCTTGGGTTCAGGTGTAACCCATCCTTTTTGTATAGATTATATCTTCACCAGAAAAGATCCCAATAATCCACAAATCTGAACCCCCGCCTCCAGCCCCTGCACAAGTTTCTGAGCCACACATTCACACAAAAGTCATCCCATTCTTACTTACACAGACATGTGGCATGGGCAGCAATCCAGAGATGACTACTCTGGAGGTCCTGCCTCTCAGCTTTCTACCTAGCTCCCTAAAATCTCTCTTCACGACTTCCTCACTTGTCTACCTATGACATTGGTGCCAATATGTACCAAGATTTCTTACTGCTCACCCACACCCTTGAGAAGGGATACCCCAAAGAGCTTCATTTTCCTCCCACAGTCCAAAGACATACGGTTGGTAGGTTAATTGATCGTTGTAAATTGTCCTGTGGTTAGGCTAGGATTAAATCAGGAGATTGTTAGGTGGCATGGTTTGAAGAGCTTGAGGAGCCTATAAATAACTTGCCAATTAGAAACAGATTCTTAAATACAGACTGTGGAAGAACTTTGAAGTTTCTGATGTTGACTAACTATTCCTTAAGAATTTCCAGCAGTTAAAAGAACGTTCCCTTCCAGGTTACACGGTCATTTATTTCAACGCTATTTATGGATCCTTGGTGTGTGAGCATTGCCCGCCTTGTTTCCTTGCATTATGACAGAGGCGGCACTTCATTGGCTGTGAGCCACTTTGAAATGCCCTGCGGTTAAAAATAGTATTTAAACGAGTGTTGTTTTTTTAATTAAGTTCTTCAGTTCAATATTTATTCACAAAACATCCACAAACGTCTTTTAAGCTATGCATGATAGCAAATAGTACACAAATTATGAATGATTGAAATTCAAGACCACAATTCTGTTCCGGGTGCGCATATGCAGTTTCTAAAATGCTTGCTGGTTAGATATCGTCTAATGAAATAATACTAGAAACACCTCATTTCAAGCTTTTCCATTAAATTTGATTTTAACATGTAAAATGAGATCCTGTGATACTGGCATACTTGGTGAGTTGTGGACCTGATGTTTAACTAACAAAGCAGCAGATCAAAAAAGCCATGAAGAAATTAAATATGAAAATGTAAAGCATTATCAGATTCCAGTTTGTTCACCTAGACTGTCACTGCCCCACAAGGTGAGCTTGTAAATTGTTAAATCCATTCAACCAAATATTTTTTCCCACCATCACACAATCCTGCATGAGACCTAAAAGCACAGATAATATTTGTGATCAAATTGGATGAAGGTGATGGTTGATTGCATCTCACCATCATTTAGGCTAGAAACAAGCTCCAGAAGAATAAAGTGCTCAGAACGACATAACCCTCAACTTGGCTACTTTCATACAATTAATGCAAGCCTAACAGCCACAATGGCCTTACGAACGATGGTACAGTAGTGTAGGGGTTAGCGTAACACTGTACCAGCACCAGTGTGTGCAAATGGCAAGCGCAGACTCATTGGGCTGGAAGGGCCTGTTAGAATCAGAATCAGGTTTAATATCACCATCATATGTTGTGAAATTCATTGTCTTTGCAGCAGCAGTACAGTGCAATACATAATCATAGAAAAAACTGCAAATTAAATTAACTATATATTACTTATATTAAATAAGTAGTGCAAAAAAGTAGTGAGGCAGTGTTCATGGGTTCAATGTCCATTCTGAAATTGGATGGCAGAGGGGAAGAAGCTTTTCTTGATTGTGTGCCTTCAGGCTCCTGTAACTCCTTCCTGATGATAGCAATGAGAACAGGGCATGTCCTGGGTGACGGGGGTCCTTAGTGATGGATGCCACCTTTTTGAGGCATCACTCCTTGAGGAAGTCCTGGATGCTGCAGAGGCTGGTGTCTATGATGGAGCTGACGGAGTTCACAACTTTCTGCAGCTTCTTGCTCTAGATAAATACTGTAAAATAAAAACTTTCAAATGTCAGTCAATGATATCAATTACAAAATAACCACTGGATATGAAAGTATTAATTTTTCATCATAACGTAACATTAAATTGACAACCTATCCTGAAGTAAGGGAAACAGAATAATGCCAGAAGCTTACACGAGTGAATCTACAGATGCTGGAAAATAAAAACACAAAATGCTGGCAGAACTCAGCAGGCCAGACAGCATTTATGGAAGGAGGTAGTGACGACGTTTTGGCCCGAAACGTCATTACTACCTCCTCCCATAGATGCTGTCTGGCCTGCTGAGTTCTGCCAGCATTTTGTGTTTTTAATAACAGAAGCTATTGTTGAGCTTCAGCATTTATGTTTAATATGTTCTTGACATAATCATTAATCTTTAAACCTGGTGTAACATAAAATAGAAAACTGGTCCATTTTAAACCAATTACATTTTGTTACCTAGATTTAAATAAATATTTCAATCAGAATTTAGTTATATAGGAAAGAACATACATGACTAATATTGGAGACACAAGAGACCTTTCAGCTCCCCCTTCCCTCCCCTCCTCTCCCCTTCTCTCCCCTCCTACCCCCTTCCCTCCCCTCCAACTCCCACAGATGTTTCTTGAGCCATTGAATTTGTCCATCAGATTGCACATTGTAATACACTAACTTTGTTTAAAACACAGCAAATAGTATTTATTACTCAGCATCTCTGAAGATCTATCCTGGGCCTGACAGATTGATGCAATTACAAAGAAGGTACGACAGTGGCTATATTTCATTAGGAGTTTGAGGAGATTTGATATGTCATCAAAGACTCACAAATTTTTACGGATGTACTGTGGAGAGTATTCTAACAGGCTGCAACACCATCTGGTATGGAGAAGCCACTGCACAGGAACGGGAGAAGTTGCATAGGTTTTCAAACTCAGCTAGCTCCATCATGGGCACCACCCTCCCCAGCATCGAGGACATCTCCAAAAGGTGATGCTTCAAAAAGGTGCCATCCGTCATTAAGGACCCCCCCCCCGTCATTCAGGACATGCTGTGCTACCATCAAGGAGGAGGTACAGGAGCCTGAAGATACACACTCAATTTTTTTTAGAAACAATATCTTCTGCGTCGGCATCAGATTTCTGAACAGACAATGAACCCATGTATGCTAGCTCGCTAATTTTTTTGCTCACTTTTTGCGCTACTTGCTTAATATATATATATATATTTCTTATTGTAAATTTACAATTTATTATTATTATATATTGCATGCAAATACTGGTGCCACAAAACAACACATTTCAGGACATATGCCCATGAGAATACACCTGATTCAGATTCGGATTCTGAAACCAGTCACAGATTGAGTGATTGCCTGCGTTCTGTCTGTAAGGGTAACCCCGAGCTTCCTGTTGCCTGATGTTTTAATTCACCACCCATTCACAATCCAATTTATATAGCCTCCCAGGCAGCTACAGCGAGGCCCAACAGAAGGTTGAGGAGCAGCAATTCATTCGCTGACTGTCACCTTGTAGTCTTCTGGACTCAATATTAAATTCTACAATTTTAGGTAATTTGATTTCCTGGTCTGTGTTGGTCAGTCATCCTAATATTAGCTCAATTTGTTTACTTTTTTTCCTTAAAAAAAAATGGTTTGACAGGAGATAAATCTGGACTTTGGAAGTTTTGAGAGGAGAGGTTTTCACTCAGGTCCACTGCCCGAGTAGAAAAGGGAGCAGCAGGTTGCTACAGCATAATAAAGCTTTGACCAGCGACTAATCTGTGTTTGGGATTGATTAGATTGAGAAAATTAAAGGAAGGCAGAGCAAGTGCAGCAGCCATGGTCACAGTGGCCATCATCGGCAAACTTTGCATCAAAGCTATCAATTCCATTATCCAAATCATTAACATATATTGTAAAAAAATTGGTCCCAACACAAATGCCTGTGGAACACAACTAGACATTGACAGCCAACCAGAAAAGGTTCCCTTTACTCACACTCTTTGCCTCCTGCCGAACAGCCACCACTTTATTCTTGCTAGAAACTTTCCTGTAATACCATGGGCTTGTAGCTTGTTAAGCAGCCTCATGTGTGGTACTTGGTCAAAGGCCTTCTGAAAATCCAAGTACGCAACATCAGCTGATTCTCCTTTGTCTATCCTGCTTGTTATTTCCTCACAAAATTCCAACAGATTTGTCAGGCAAGATCTTCTTCCCATGAGGAAACTATACTGACTATGGCCTATTTTATTATGTGCCTCCAAGCACTGAGTCCTCACCCTTAATAATCAATTTCAACATCTTCCCAATCACTGAGGTCAGACTAATTGGCCTATAGTTTCTTTTATTCTGCCTCTCTCCCTTCTTGAAGAGTGGGGTGACATTTTTAAATTTCCAGTTTTCTGGAACCATTCCAGGATCTACTTATTCTAGAAAGGTCATTGGTAATGCCTTCACTATCTCTTCAGCCACCTCTTTCAGAACCCCGGGGCGTACACCATCTGGACCAATTGACTTAACTGCCTTCAGAT